>NC_057798.1:770947674-770964113 GCF_018294505.1 Triticum aestivum | reverse complement strand
ACCCCAAAACCGGCGCAAACTTGGGCCGGGGATGGGTCGAAAGAGGACACAAAGCGGACAAAAGTCTGTTTGCGCCCGCGCGCTGGGCCGTCTCGTTTGTCTCTTTTACCCCAAACGGACGGGGGCGGACAGGATAGGGTCGCGCGGTGGAGTTGGCCTTAGTTGCTGTTGACTATGCATGCTTATCTCCTGCAAGTAGTGTTAGTTGTAGTTCGAACGCTTTCTTGGCTCGTTGGATGTAAGAACTGAACTTGTTGCTTTTGCAAACTGATTATCTATCTAGAAAATGTTGCAGTTGTGGTGCTACATGATCTTACTAATGCTGCCTTTTCTACTCTTATAAACCGAGAGCCTTTGCATTTTTATCTGCACAAGTAGTGCCATTGCTGGTTCGGAATGGCTGATTGCTTGCCGAATCTTGTTTTGCAAACTGAGATGCGGAAAAATAAAAAAAAGCAAAATTCGGAGGAAGCACCCAGAGCGCGACACGTGGCGAATGGCTGAGAGCGCGCAAAGTGGTGCTGATTGTTGCGAGGCTCCCGAAGTGCGTTCGCAGAGTGTGTTGTTACTGGGTTTCATTTTCTCACTCTGCCCATCTCCTAATTAGCTACTCCATGAATCGATCTATCAAAGCCCAGTCACTGTAAGAGGCTTTGTTACAAATCTGTTGGGTGAACTATAGCTTATTACTGATCATAAGGAGAAGGCCAAACCGATGGGGAAACAGTCGTCGGGCTTGAACAAGCGCTGGATAGCACCACCGGTTGACTTGATGAAGCTAAATGTCGATGGGGGAGTGGCGAAAGTACAGAACAAAGGAGCAGCAGCGGTGGTATGTCAAAATGCAGATGGAGTGTACCAAGGATCGCCAGCTCGTGTTTATGATGATATAACAGATCCTCGGATGCTTGAGGCTCTTGCTTGCTACGAAGCTATGGCCCTAGCTAAAGACCTCAACATTCAAAAGTTGCGGATTGCATCTAATGCTTCTGTTGTGATCTAGGCGATAAATGAAGGGAGCCGATGCAGCTATAGTTCGGTGATGAAGGAGATTGAGCACAGGCGGCGGGACTTCCAAGTTGTGGAATTTGTCCATGAAGGCAGAGAGTTCAATACACATGTGCATAACCTCGTTAAGTGTTGTCTGTCTTTAGATCACGGTCGGTATGTTTGGCTCCTGAAGCCTTGGGATGTAATAATTGTACCCATTGTCGTTGATTAATAAAGACCGTGGTAATCCTCAAAAAAAAAGTGCTAAAATCCCAAATTCCCAAGGTCCATTCGATAGCTCCGCCCCTGCTGTAAAGTCTCGTCTTTGTTGCCGGCGCCGTGTGTCTCAGAGAAGACCCAAAAGGGATCCCTGTTCCCAACTTGGTTTGTGTTGTGTTGAAAGGATTTGTGTTTTCACTCAGCCACTGCACCCGTCAGGAAGTGGAAAACTGGAAAACATGATCCAAAGCCCCATTCAATCCTCCTGGATCGACAGCAGGCAGAATTGGCGAGGTTTGACCGAAGAAGCTCATGCTCTTCAAGACTTCAATGCTCAGCTTGTGCAATCTTGTTTGTTTCAGTCATGTTGGTGTGTGCGCCACAAAAACCTGTACCTTTCTCCTTTTTCCATGTTGGGGATGGACTTCGCCTAATTACCCGGCCACTGCTAGGCGTCATCCGGCTGACGCGAGGCAATTATAAACCGCCTCGTGAGCCGTTGGATGAGGCGTCGCGCGGCCGTCCGATTTGCGCCAGTGGAGCCTGGAGGAGAACAGGGACAAGTGCAAAAATTGACCCCGCTCGTCGTCAACGGCCAACGCATCCTCCCATCTCGAGCAGCCACACCGGCCACAACAAACCAGCCATTTGATTCAGGCGTGCATGACCATCAGATTGCGGGACTACAACAGTGTGTCTTTCTCTTCTAGCTTCGCATCCTTCTCTCGTGACAGATCCATCAGGGCGGTGCTTCAATGCATCACCGCAGCTGTCGATGCTACATTACAGCAACGCAGCCGCCGCCGACTGCCGCATCAAAGCACCGGCGATCTCTCTGCAGCGTCGCGAGCAATGTATTGCTGCTTTGACAGCACCGGCGACCGCCCGGCATGCGCTGCATACTGCATCATAGCTCCGGCAGCGTCACAACCGCTGCATCACAGCTTCGGCATCGCCGACGAGCTCTACATCGCAACATGAACAGCCGCGGCAAGCGCTGCATTGGATCATGATGTATCTCTACGGCGTCGCGTCCGCTGCATCGCAGCTCCGGCAGCGCCGACGAGCTTTGCATCGCAGCACGAACAGCCGCGGCAAGCGCTGCACTGGAGCACAATGAATCTCTGCAGCATTGCAGCTCCGGCGCGCCAACGAGGCTGCTGCATCGCATCACCGGCAACGGCCGGCAAGCGCTGCGTCGAAGCAACGGTGCCTCTGCTGTGTCGCAGCGCTCCAGCCGCTGACGAGCGTTGCAATGCAAAATGATCTTTGCTTGTGCATCATCTATGGCATCTATTGAAGCGGCCTAGGGAGCTTGAGCTGCATCCCTCATGGCATGCATAGGCGAGCACGCGTCCACGAAGAGTAAAAAGTAGAGAGAAAGAGGATCGTGATGTTGGGGAAGAAAGGGGAATGGATGGCTCACGTTCTCGCACTGGAGATAAGGTTTTTTTTTAGAGGAAAAGGGCTCAAAGCCCCGGTTCCAATTGGATTACCAAAAGAAACCAGACCAAGTTCACGTACGGTTACAAGAACGCGGGAAAAAAAACAGCACACGCGCTGCCCCAGCAAAACACCAGCTTGCGCCCATAGTGCACAGAACACTGATGAAAAGAAAGATTGAAGGAGTACAGTCTACCAAAGGGGCAACAAGCTAAAAACAGATGAAGCTACAAAATCATTAGCTCGCAGACCCACTTGAACACTTCCTCAGCCCTAGCCAGGGTCCGGCCATAGTAGGAGGGGTGGGGACCTTGCCATCTGTTCCAGCTTCCGCACCATACTCAGCACTTTGGTTTTGACAGGATCTGAGCAACGTATCGCCCAGCTGTCTAAGGTAGCAGCTATCTTCCTCCACAACACCTGCATCCCAGACTAGGGAGTATAATTGAAGCACATATCATTACGTTGTTTCCATAGAGCCCACAAGACAGCGGAGTGCAATAAACATTCAGCCGGGTGATTTTTATTAAGGGACCACCATTCCAGCATGTCATTCATAGACATCCTGGGATGGTTATTGGAAAAGTCCCCAATCACTCTCCAGAGCTCCATCGAAACCACACAATTGAAAAATAAATGTTCTATAGATTCACGATCATTGCAGAAAAGACAGGACGCATTATCTACTGTTTGTCTTTTCTGCAGATTATCCCTAGTCAACAGCTTGTTATTAGCCATAAGCCAAAGAAAAATATGAATGCGGAGCGGGACTTTGATATTCCAGATGGATATACTGTTCCCGGGGGAGACTCCTCTAAAGTTTATGATGTCGTAGAAGGACTTGACAGTGTAAACACCTTTAGTGTCAAAGTCCCAGCGAACAGTGTCTCTCTTGTCCATCAGGACAGTATTTTTGACATCATTAAATAGAGCATTCCACTCATCTACCATATCACGAGAAAAACATCTTCTGAAAGTGATTTTCAGATTGGTACCATCCCAGGCCTCACAAATAGTGATGTTCTGATCATTGGCAATCTTATATAGATTCCAATATTTCGTGGCTAGGGTGGTATGCCCTATCCAACGATCTCTCCAAAACCTGGTGTTTTTACCATCTCCTATTATCCAGGAATATCCTATGTTTGCAGCTTTGGCCGCCCATAGAATACCTTTCCAAAAAGGGGAGGCACCAAGGCTAGAACAAGCAAAGATATTAGGGTTAAGAGTGTTGTACTTGGCATCAATGATTTGTTTCCAAATCTTGCCCTGATCTACAAAATATCTCTTTACCCAGGAGGCTAATAAGCATAAGTTCATATATGCAATATTAGGGACACCAAGGCCCCCATGTTGTCTTTTTTGGGCCACACAACCCCAGGAAGCCAGGTGATATTTGTGGTGGCCCTCATAGTTATCCCAAAAGCAATGTGCCAGTTGGGAATTAATCAACTTAATGGCCCACTTAGGAAATTTGAAGATACCCATCAGGTAGCTAGGTATAGTGGCCAAGCAAGTTTTCACTAATGTGAGTCTCTTGCCAGATGACAGAAGTCTGCCCCTCCACTCAGCACCTTTCTTAATGATCTTATCCACAGTAGGCTGAAGTTCACATTTCTTCAGCTTTCTGTGGTGGAGAGGGGCTCCTAAATATTTAATGGGAAAATCACTAATTCTACAGCCCAGGATTTGAGCAAATATGTTTGCCTCCTCTATATTAACATTGATGGGAACTAGTTCACATTTATGAAAGTTAATGCACATCCCAGATATTTGCTCGAAGCAGGATAACAACCATTTAAGGTTCTTAGCTTGGGCAGCGTTATTACTCAGGAAAAGTAAAGTGTCGTCCGCATATTGCATGCTAATAACACCAGCTGGATTGGAGCTAGGGAACAATCCTTCTAGAATGTTATTATTAGCAGCTTTAGCAAGAATTCCGATAAAGACGTCAGCTACTAGATTGAACAAAAGGGGGGAATAAGGACCCCCCTGTCTGACTCCTTTACCAGTTAAAAAGAAATCACTGTTAGTATTATTTATATTGACCCCAACAGAGCCTTTATTAAGTAGAGAAGAAACTTTCTTCATCCACCTAGGGCTAAATCCTCTTTTACTCATCATGTCAACCAGAAAATCTCTGTTGGTCATGTCATATGCTTTCTCATAATCTAGTTTAAAAATAAATCCAGATTGCCTGCTGGAATATACAGAGTGTATAATTTCATGAGCTGTGATTATACTCTCAGCTATATATCTGCCTTTTATAAAGGCAGTCTGATTTAAAGAAATTAGATCTCTACAAATAGGGCCAAACCTATTGGTGGCACATTTGGCAAAGATCTTGAAGCTGCAATTGATCATGGCAAGAGGTCTAAATTTCTCTATCTTGCTAGCATCAGCTTCTTTAGGGACTAGGGTTAATAAAGAGAAGTTGAGTCTGTATAGGTCCAACTCATCTCTCTCCCAGTCCCTGAACAAAGCAAAAAGGTCACCTTTAATAAGGTCCCAGAATTGCTGATAGAATAAAAAAGGAAAACCATCTGGCCCAGGGGCTCCTTCTGCATAAGAGCCGAAGACAGCCTCTTTAATCTCTTCCTCCGAGAAGGGCATATCTAGGATGTTATTATGATTGTTAGTCACTTTCTCATCATCTCCCCAAAAGTCATCTTTCAGGTTAATGTTGATTTTCTCTTGAAAACCAAATAATTTTTTATAATAGTCCACAACAATTTTCATAATATCCTTGTGTTCAGTCACATTACCTGAATCTCCTTCTAGCACCAGGATCTGTTTCCTCCTCCTCTTCTGATTTGCTATGGCTTTAAAATATCCAGCATTCAGGTCTCCTTCAAGTATATCTCTCTCTCTGGATCTCTGCCTGGCCTTGATTTCTTCTTTTCTCCAAATATCCTCCAACTCACCTGCAATTTTTTTAATTCTGCTATTAGTGTTGGGGGAAGGAGGGTTAGTTTCAGAAAGAATATCTAGGCAGTTATACTCTGCCACCAAAGCTTGCTTATGCCTGTTTTGATCAGCCTCATAGTTGGCCATCCAACCTTTAATGGCTTTCCTGGAGTTTCTAATTTTGAACTGCCAAATGTCTATAGCCTTAGTGAAAGGGCATTTGGCAGTCCAGGCTTTAGTGACAACCTCCCTAAAGCCCTCAACTTCCAGACACCATTTTTCAAATCTAAATTGTTTATTCTTGGGGATGTGGAAGGCACAGGTATTGAGGACCAGAGGGGTGTGATCACTCCCTAATCTAGGCAAGGCTTTGAGATGAACTCCAGGGAATTCAGAGGCCCAATCAGTGGACATGAAAATTCTGTCAATAGTAGCCATTACCAGATTGTCCTGATTGTTTCCCCAAGTAAACTTCCTACCATTAATTTTTAACTCAATTAAACCAAATTTGTTAATCCAATCATTAAAGAGGTCAGCCCAGTGCTGGTTAATAGCACCAGAGCTTTTCTCACTAGCCTCTCTAATTAAGTTGAAGTCTCCACCTACTAGAGTGGGGCCAGCCCAACTAGCTAGAATGTAGTGGAGTTCATTAATAAAGTCCAGCTTAAACTGGTCATAAGCAGAGCCATATACAGTAATAAGCTTCCAAACAAAGTTATCTTGTTTGTTTCTAACCAGGCAGGAGATGCAAAATTTATGTAGATCACACTGGATAATGTCCAATGTATCTATTTTGCACTCCAGTAAGGCCCCTCCTGCAGTATTTATAGCAGGCAGCCATTTCCAGCGGAAATTGGACCCAGGGTCAAACTTCTCAATTTGGAGGATAGAGAATTCCTCCTTCTTAGTTTCAGAAATACAAATAAAATCAGGGTTGTTGGCTCTAATGAGCTCTTTCAGTTTGTCTGTCTTAGTAGGACTATTGAGTCCTCTAATATTCCAAAAAACACCTATCATTTACAGTCAAAAATGATTTTCCTTCTCCCCTTACAGGAGGATTTTTTATGAACCTCTATCCAGGGGGAGTCTGAAGTAGGGAGTTCAGTATTCTGATCCCCCACTTCTTCCTCACTATTATTGCCTGGACTAGGATCTTCCATAAAATCCTCACTAGTAATATCTATACTGTGAGGTAGAAATATATCAGGGTTATCAGAATTAAACTTGGTAATTCTGTCTAATTCTACATTTTTAATAATGCAAATGTTTTCCTGAATATTATTACTACTGTTGCCCAGGCTAATCCCTGAACATTCTGCAGTATTTATCAGAAAATCATTATCAAGACATGCAAAGGAATTCTGAGTACCTTTCCTCAACACAGGTTTTTCCAGGTTCTTGATTTGCTTGAGCTCTTGAGCTTTTTGTATAGCAGGCCTGTCATCTTTTTTAATCCTAGTGCTAGCCCCGGATGCCACCACAGGCCCCCATGTCTGTTGAGTACCAGTTTTCCTCTGTGTCTCAGCAGCAGCAACCTCAAATTTCTCCAGCAGTGGACCACCCATGTTGACATCTTGCTTCTTCTTTGCTACCTCCAAATAACTTTTGGTCATGGGGGCACCCACTAGCATGGAGGAGACTTTGCCAAAGTCATTAGCAACAGGGGCAGGTGTGGAGCATTTGTGAACAGTGCCACTGTGTCCAGAAGTACCAGGTCTGTCCTTGTCAGCTTGATTGCTATTTCCAGTGTCCATATCCTCACCCAGCAGGTCATCTTCACTGGTGTCAAACTCCTCTTCAGTGTTCTTTTTCTGTGAAGGATTATCATCCGGTCCTGGAGGTATATCCGATTGACCACTTCCTAGATCAGCTTCCACGGAGAATTTTAGCAGATATAGTTCATGGTTTATCTCCACCACTCTGTCTCTAGGTATTTTAGCAGCATCTCTCACAGCAACCTGGATTCTCACCTTCCCATAGAAGCTCCTGAAGATAGTGTGCCAGTCTATATTCACCAGGACTCCAAGTATGGTAGCTACCTGAGATATAGTGCTCCAAGATATCCACTTAGGTGGTATTCCTTCAATAACTATCCAGTTTTCTTCCAGGTAGGCATAAGCTGGCATCTCTCCCATCCAATCACTGAAGGATATAGTCACACCCTCCTTTTTTAGGTTAATGGAATGATATTCCACTAAATCCTTGATCTTTTTGTTTGGAGGGAACCTGACAATGTATCTCTTGCTGTCATACTTCCTGATTTGCCAAGGCCAATTGGTCTTCCACATCTCAGAAAAGCAGCCTCCCAGCTCTGATTCAGTTATCTCTCCTTTTTCAACCACAACTAGGCCCACATTCCCAAGGTTCAGCCATTCACTGTCTTCCTTGTCACTAGCCTCTATGTGGAAGAATCCCAGCCCATTGTTAGCACTCCCCCAGTACATAGCTGCTGGATAGGGTTTGTACCAAGTAGGGCATGCATCCATGTGATGCCCAGGAGTTTTGCAAATGAAACAGATCTTGGGGATGGGGCACATTCCCACAAAATGCCCAGGTAGCCCACAATTGTAGAAGATAGCACCAATGTACTTTGGATCAATATTGAAAGAAGCAGACTCTTCACTGTTAGAGCTAGACTGCACAGTAGCTGTCCTATTCTTCTGATTTTTCTTCTTTTTGTTCTTTCCAGGCTCAGACTGACTGCTTTGCGCGCTGCCCCCAGCTGAGGATCCACTTCCTGCATACTGATTTTGCTGCAACTGGGGATTAAAGGCCTGTGGGAATAACTGCGAAGGGGGGGGGGCATGTACTGGTATGGGAACTGTTGTTGGTTAGGCCACTGAGGCATTTGCATCTGCGGGTTCCAACCACCCTGGTAACCATACACTTGTCCACCAGGCTGCATCATGGCTTGAACATATCCGACCGGGAAAAGAGGGGGCTTGGCGTAGATCGACAATGGGGGAGCAGACTGAGTCGCCTGAGGAACTGGCGGCGGCGCAGCCCCCACCTGCTCCGACGGAGACAGAGCAGGAGGGCGACCAGAGCGGCCTCTCCCCGAGCCGTATCTTCCACCCCGACTACTGCCATCTCTCCCTCCACCAGCCATCTTGACCACAGCAGCAAAGGGGATCTTGCCCGACTTTCTAGCCCAAAAATCTCTAGAAAACGAGAATTGCTTTGGAGTTGGTAATCGATCTGATCTTCCTATCGGGTGGCAATCAGCTTCCTCGAATTCTCCAGTAGCAAATTTGTCCTTCCGAATCCAATATAGGGTGGAATTTCTGGATCTCTCTCGGTTCGGACGAACCCTAGCTCGCCCACGCTCGGGCTCTAGCTGTAGAGCCAAAGGCGGAGACGCCTTTTGTAGAGGCGCCACCACCTTTCTCGCCAAAAGCATGGGGGAAAGGTCAGCGGGGTCCGCCGTCCTCTCACAGACCCGCAGGGCCCTCCTGGCATTGGCACTTCTGCCGTCGCCACGCCTCCCCGGCGATTTGAACATCGGCGGCGGGGAATTATCTCTCCTATAGCTCGTGGGCGAGCCGAGGGCGTGACGACATCTCCATTGCTCAATCCAGGGAAGCCGGAGGCCAAGCCGCGATCCCCCGCAGTGGCGCACCTGAAGGAATCACACCGAGCACGCACTCCCATCTCAGTGCTCTGCGAGGATCGTCGGACTTCGCCTCTGACCTTGCCCATTTCACAAACTCCGTCGCCATGGAATCTGGGTATGGAGGCATCCTATGTCTCTCCGCCACTGTGGCCTCGTCGTAGATCCGCTTTGCCAGCAACCTCTGTTGTTCCTCTGCACGCCGGCGGCAGGAATCGGCGTAGCTGCTCGCCGCGGCTCGCGTGACTGGGTCTCTCGCCGCCCTCACCGCCTGATCTGCCGCCCTCCACTCCTGAACTCGCACGATCCACGCGGCCGTAGCTTCGCGAATCCTTGTCGCTCGCTCGATCCAGCTTCGACTCCCCAGCTCCATGGATATAGCCTGCGGGATCGGGGAGATCAATCTCACCATCTCCGCGAGGTCTTCCTGAAATCGGGCGGGGAGACGGGTGGGGGAGCGGGGAGGAGGGGCGTCCCCGGTGTTTGGCGCCGTGTGTCGACGCCGCGGAGGCATGGCGGGGAGCACGCGCGGCGAGATCTACGGCGGAGGCAATGGCGGGCGCGGGGCGTGAGGTCGCCGTGGTGAGGGGAGTGGGGGAGCGGGGGAGAAAACTAGTTGTTTACCTTCTGGAGATAAGGATGTACGATGGGTTGGGTGGGACTGACGGGAACACGTGGCACGCGCCAGGCACGACTGATTTTCTCCCCAAAATCAGTCGGGCAAAAGCAAGCGTTTTCCATTATCTATATATGAGAATGATTACAGAAACATATTGGAAACTTGATAAAGTATTTGGCGCTTAATTACGCTACAAATCAACCAACTTCAGAATACAGTTCCACATTACAAAATAAGAGAACAGTCCAAATACAACCACAGAGACATTGTTGGATGCCCAGCTCCGGAGGTCGAGTATTTTTCATCCCTCAAATAGCTCTCCCAACATCTCTTCTAAAGCTTCAGGGCTGTTGCTTCCGCTGCTAACATGCTCCTCTACCTCCGGATGCTGCTTCAGATAGTCGCGGTAACCTAAAATGACCAATTCGATGATAGTTCTCCGCAGCGTGTGTCGGAGAAGAGGATCGGAAACCTTCCAGAACTTCTGAGCCTCATAGTTTTCATGAAACGCTGACTCGAATTCAACTAGTGAAGAGGTGTTGTTCGACTTCGATCGATGAAGCAGCCCACAGAATTTTGATTTGGGTTTGCGGTCCAGCTCCAGCCTGGACATCACAGCTCTCCAAGAAACATCGAGATATCTATCCATGTACTTCTCACATTCAGATGTAAGTTTAAGTAGGTCGTCTGATCCGGTCTGGTATCTTAACTCAGGTATCACCTGCGATACGAAGTTTGAATTGCTGAGTAGGAACATGTACCTCCGGTTTAGGTTCGAGTGCATCTCAGACATCCTGAGAAGCAGATCCTTCAGATAATCGGTCGTGCGATTTGTCAGGTCACGAAGTGGACTCACGACGTCGTCTCCTTGTCCAGAGTTCTCCGTCGATGCCCATGCTTCCCTCATGGACATGATGCATTCCACTATCAACCGTGTGTTCCTGTGAATCTCGTCGCCTCCTCGCTCGATGTGGACAGCCCAATCGCTAGCGTCCTCTGTGACCGTCTTCATCTTCTCCATTGCGTTGCATATGGGCTCATTTAGCCTGCTCGCTTCACTCGACAAAGTTTTGAAGATGTTCCAATAGACTTGGCGATGGATCTTCCAAAAGTCTCGGCTCGATTTGAATGTTGTAAACATGTAGGATGCATTGTTGATGCAAATATACATGTCTAGTATGGCCCGTAGATTCTCGGACTTGAGAGCATCGACGATGAGATTGGGGAGGAAGAAGATACTCGATTCACCAAACTTGTTAAACCATGCGACCGCGGGAGAGGAGACCCGGAACAGCTCTACCGCACTGAGAGCAATCACGGTGAGAGCTCGGATCCACTTATGTATCAAGTCTTTCAAGGACGCCGCCAACATGTCTTGTAACTGGAGCGGTGGTTGTGGGCGATTGGTGGAGCGGTCCAAGTGGATACCGACAACCCATTCCACGTCAAGCTCGTAGAACCAATTCTCCAGAGCAATACTACTGCGCGGATCTTCGACCATGCGCTGGATGTACCCGTCTCTGACCATTTGGTGAGCGATCTTCCTAAGATCATCATTGTCCGGTAAGAATTGGGCGGCGGACACACCAGAGCTGCTGGAGGGGCAAGAATTGGTGGCACGCGAGCTTGTGTAGCTGGATCCTTGTGAGTTGGGGAGACCCAATCCAATGGGCGCTCCGGACACGGGGACTGTCCGGATCCAGTCGCGGTAGGTGTTGCGCGGTGGGTAGTCACCCGCGAAGCCGGTGGCGCTCTCCTCTGGCACGGAAGCAAGGTGCTCCGCCATGGTGGCTGCTACTTTTGTGGATGGAATTGGAAGCCCTGGGTCGAGCTGGATCTGAAGTCCTGGATGAGACATGCACACAGGGGAGAAGAGGAAATTTCTACGGAAAGTGGAGGGCTAGGACACTGATAGTGATATGCCGGAGCCCGGAGGGAACCGCGAAAATGATACACTTTTTTTTGAAGGCAGAAAATGATACACTTACGCGCAACTTCCACGGAAAGTTGGCTACGCTCTGATGTGGTAGAATGAGACAGCGATGTGAGCCCGCAATTCACGCAGAGTGAAAAAATAAGCCCCAATCAGTTGGCTCCCCCTCCACGCGTAGATGATTTCCGTGGTTCGGCCGTCCGTAAGTGTAGCATCGCTGGAGGGAACCGCGTGACGACCACTCACTAGTCACTAGTGCTGCTGCCTATTCAGCACCGATCACCGTGGAAATTCTACGGCAGGCGGGAAGGAACCTGGACGGGCACCCACCTCGGATAGAGACGTTCGCCAACCTTTGCGTAGCCTGGAGCGGCGAGAAGTCGCTCGATGTGGCTCCGCCAGACTTGGCGCGTCTCCTTCAGCCCCACCCGCTCCTCCTCGTCTCCAGTTCGCGGCCCGCGCCCGTATTGCCGCGGATGATGACGAATTGCGATGCGTGGAATGGATGGCAGATAAGAAGGGCCAAGGTGCAAGTGCTCTAAAACATATTTTTTAGTAGACAGGGGCATTTCCAACGCTGACTCTTAAACCATATGCTGCGTCCGTTCGCGGATAGAGGGTATCAGTCCCTAGACATTAATGCAGGAGCCGGTCATCTAATGTTGCCGCATACATTTCAAGCCGGATATAAATAAGCGGGACAAAAATCATCAAACACGATCGGTTTCATTAAAGTTCCAACATAATTTACGTAAAGATCGGTATTTTGACTGTTTTACTAAAAACTAGAAAAACAATCCTAATCCCTATACCGGAGGACAACCTCATACGCGTGGCCGCCCTGCCCTGCCACACTACCGTCACCGTCTGTGCCATCACCGTCCCTCCAGCGGCAGAAGGGCGTCGGAGGGCCGTGACAGCCTTGTACGACGGCTGCCTGCCGCTCGAGGAGGAGCCGCTCCTCCTCCTCCTACGCGGTGCAGAGGGCCGCTGGCCAATGCAGACGACGCACACAGAGCTCTGACGGTAGCTTTGCCCTTGCCGGGTTGGTGGAGGAGTCGCTAAGCAACCACTCTTCGCTGATCTTGGCGAGCTCACTGTCAAGGCGGCGGCGGCTCCTGGCGGTTGTCTCCACGGTTGAGACGGAGCGGTCGAGGACCCATGTGGCGGCGAGATACGGGTCGTTGCGGACCCATTCTGACGCCGAGTCCGACTTGGCGAACGCGGAGCGCTGGGCAGTGTTGCACCGGTGGTACCACACATGTTGCCTTGCTACACGTTACTCCTCGGACCTGATGGCCCTCGAGCCTGAGGAACCGCCGCTTCCGAGGTAATGGAGGATGCAGCCCCGAACCTTTGTGATCGCAGACGGCAGCTCCTCCTAAACAGAAGTTGAACTCCCTCCTTTGATCCTTTCTCTATAAAGATTATGAATATGAACGGCTCACTGCATCCCTTATCGCATTGCACATAACTTGTACGATGGATTCGTCAATGTACGAGAATATGAGGCGGAGCATTGCAAGACGATGAAGGCCTGTCAAACACATGAAACTCTCCGTTCTCCTCACTCTGTGTAGAGCTCCACAGAAGCTGATACAGAATGATCGTGTCGAGATGTCCCTCGCAAATGAAGATTGACCGGTTGTAACCTCCAACGTTTTGGCTACCGAATCCCAAGAAAATACCGAGGGTGGGCGAAAAACGCGGATACCGCGGTTACCGTGAAATTCCAAGGAAATACCGCTCGAATTTTTTAAATGCAATTTGAATTCAAAATTTTCTAATCTGGGAATATATCAGTACTGAGCTCAATTAGATCACGAAGTCATTGTTGGCGCAGTGGTCTATCCTCTATGTATGCGGAGGTCGTGGGATCGATTCTCCATCTGTGCATTTGAAATTTTTTTTCTCGGGATGCAGCTTTCTCGTGGGGTAGCGGGAACCGGGCGGTAACCGAATTTTCCGCCCGGTACCCAAAACCTTGGTAACCTCCATGCTAGAACAATGTAGAATAGCATACTAAATTTTGGTGATATATCGTATTCCATCCTTTTTCTTCTTCTCTTGGCATGTAGATATTAGCCAGACTTCTGTACTTGTGAATCTTACATAGAAAAATACAGGTTTATAAATGCATCAAAGATTTACAATGAGAGATGTGCACCGTGGATCAGGCATTAACGCCGCCCATGGATGTTGTAATCCAACTGTACTGTGGTTTTGTAACATCAAGATTTTTTATGCTTGTTAAAGGAAAAGCCTTGATGCTTTGCTGATTCAGGTTTTGCTGTTGAAAAGACGCTGGCAAATCTGTGATGAGGATACATGCTGGGGAATTTATCAATTTAGCTCAAGAGTGGAAATGATATTAACATCTGTTCAGTTAATCGATTATATTTTATTTAAAGGTTAAACAAAAGGCCTGAATATTCGCTCGATCGTTTGCCTGTATAGAAAGGTCTTGGCATCTGCAAAGCTGAACTTGTACCGAATTAGACAAAAATAAATGTGCATATGATGTTGCATAATCAGATCTAAACATGGCAATTATGTATGTATAGAATTGACGCAGGAGCAGAATGTGGAAGTATCTGAAATGGAATCACTATAAAAACACACCCGCAGCTGGTGCCCAGTTCATATAGTATTTATTTTTTCTTTTTTGTTTTGGCGGAACAGTTCATATAGTATCTTGTGCTTATTAAGCCACCAACTGAATTTAGAATACAACACAACTTCACCTCAAAAGGAACGGGCAAAAAAGAATCCAAATACAACGGTGAAATATAAGTCCAGCCTCTTATTTGTCGGGTGACCCTGTCCCATATCTTGAGCAGTTTTCAACTTTTCATCCTTCAAATAGCTCTCCCAACATCTCCTCCAAAACTTCAGGCGTACTGCTTTCGCGGCCAACGTGTTTCTCTTGCTCCAGATGCTCCTCCAGGTAGTTGCGGTAACCTGTAATGACTCTCTCAATGATAGCTCTCCGCAGCGCATCTCTGAGCCGAGGGTCCGGAACCTTCCACAACTTCTGAGTCTGGTACGTTTTGTGAAATGCCGACTCGAATTTCACCAATGAAGACGTGTTTATCCAACAATGGATCGGCCCAGGAAATCTCGATTTTGGTATGCAGGAGAGTACATACCCCCAAGAAACATCGAGATAACTATCCATGTAATGCAATTGATTTAGGTATGCAGGAGATGCTGATGACTCAGAGACCACATGAGCTACGAAATAGGAATTGTTGAGCAGGAACATATACCGGAGGCTTTGATCCGAGCATGACTCCGATTTTGTGAAGAGCAGATCCTTCAGATAATCGATTGTGCCATCGATCACGCCGCAAAGGTTTTCAGAGTTGTGGCTCGGTGCAGAGTTTTGCATTGAAGTCCGTGCATTTTTCATGGATACGACGCAATCCATGATGAGCGGAGTGTTCTTGTGAACCTCGCCTCCTCCTCGTGAGATCTCAATAGCCCATGAGTCATCTTCCTCCACGAGTGTCCTCACCTCCTCCATCGTGCTTACTGTGATCTCACTTAGCCTCTTTGCTTGTCTCTCGAACAGGCCGCCTATCTCGTTGAAAATGCTTAACATGTGCGACGCACCACAGACACATGTAAACATGTCAAGCACAACCTGTAGCTTCTCCGCTTCGACAACGGTGATGATGACATCCACGACATCGAGCATTTTGGTGATGCTCGCTTTGCCAAACAGTGTGACCGCCGGCGTCCTGTAGAAGGCGCATACCAACTCAATGATACTGGCGGCAATTACTGTAAGAGCCCGGATCCACTTGTCGACCAAGTCTTGCGTCGTCGCCGGCTTGTCTCGAAGCAGCCGCTGTAAGCCTAGCTCATCGTCGATTTGGAGAACCCAGTCAACGTCAAGCTCGGAGAACCAATTTGTCAGAGCATGGTCCGGGATACCACCGAATTGGAATTCTGGTGCAGGAGATGCGCGGATGAATGCTTCCACCATGCGGTGGGCGTACCCGTCGCTGACCATTCGGTGAGCAATCCTCCTGAGCTCTTGGTTGCCCAAGCGCTCCAGCGCAACGGCGGACGCTGAACCAGAGGAGTGGCCGGAGTTGTTGGACGGGCAGGAACTCGACGCAGTGGAGTAGCTGGATCCGCTATGACCCAAGATGGTTGATCTCCTCTGCGCTCCGGACACGGCGACCGTCCGAATCAAGTCGCGGTAGAGGCCGTCACGCGGCGGGGAGGCGGCCGAGGAGCTCAACTCCGGCACGGCAGCAAGCCGCCGCGGCCCCGCCATGCTGCTACTTTGTGGATGGATGAACGCCATTGGTTTGGTTGGATGAGATTGGCAGGGGAGAGAGAGAAGCACCGCGTGAAGTGCACTACTGGGAGTGGGAGCCCGGGCGAGAAGAATCACTGAATCAGTACTGATATAGCGGAGCCCCTTGACGACGACCGACGGATGCAAGACGTGGATCAAGTCAACACCAAGTAGCAGAGCAGCGGTTGGCGGCTACACCAACATCTTCTAGGAAGGCGTCCGCACATGCCTTCACCAAACGAACAACTGATCATCATTTATTCATGTCATGTGTGAAATGGGGTATTATTACGAGCCGGTAAAGAAAAGTGACAAAAACAGATGGATAATGCATTATTGATTAAGATTGCAACCTAGATAGTATTTTTAATCTTTAACATGTAAAATAACATGGAAGAGGCCCCCT
>NC_057798.1:770942811-770947344 GCF_018294505.1 Triticum aestivum | reverse complement strand
CGACTCGGGTGGCGAAACCCTAGCCGCCACCCGAGAGCCGTCCTCCTCGTCGCTTCCTCGCCGCCGCCGGAGGATGCAAGGCGGGTAAAGCCCCGTCGCGGACGGCGGCGGCGGGGCTGTCCCTTCCAGCGCTTGTCACCGGGTCATGGAAGTTCACGGGGTGGCTGCGCGACCCTGGCGCGGGCCGGGCGGTGGATCTGGTGAAGGCAGGTGGCGCCCGCAGCCTGCGCGGTTCCCCTGCGGTGGAGGGCGCGAGGTGGTGGAGTGGAGAGCGGGCGGCTGGATCTGGGCCCGACGGGCCGGTGGTGGCGGCGGGGGTGTTCTGCTCACGTCCGGCTCTGGTGGTGGAGGTAGGCGGCGGTGGGTGGTGCTCTTCCCTTCGGCGAGTTCTGCAAGATGCCTGCGTTCCTTGCAGCATGTGCGGCACGGTTTGGTGCTGTCCGCCCCGACTTGGTGTGGTTGTGCGAACCGGACTGCTCCGGCCTTCTCTTGGTGGTGCCGGCTGCATCGGGAGCTGATTGGATGCATTGCACAGATCCCGATGAAAATCTTGCAAAGACCTTGTCGATGTCGGCGGCAATGCGTGTGTGGGCGTCGCTTCCCTCCTTGGGGGTGCCGTTGAGGAGCCTGTTGCAACCCTACGACTCATTTCTTCAGGCTCCAGGTGAAAACCTTAGATCGGGCGTTCCCAGATCGGAAGACAGTGTTGGTTCTCCATCACTTTCTCCTTGGAGACGTCATTTGTGGAGTTCTTGTGGAGGGTTGTCATGATGCGGCTGGCTGAAAGGGGAGGTTGGGTTCATGGGTGGCCGGCGGGGGCATGTGTTTTGTACATGGTGGTGGCGGTGGAACACTACAAGAAATATGTCAACTTGTGACCTTGACTATTGGTCACTGAAAGGTCATGGTTTTTTATTTGCGACCTTTTTGTGACCAAAAAGAGAAGGTCAAAAGCTGGCGGTCGTAAACTGACTATAGCGACCTTTCTTCTGGAATGGTCGAAGACGTTTATGACCAAAATATGTCCACTGTGGCGTTTTGGTCACTAGCAACCTCCCCAGGCCATGTAGGCATCCAGCATGGCAAGCTGATGTGGCACAAGATTCAGCCCGGTCCGATTCTGCGTTTTACATAGGCCGAGCCCATTAATTCAGCCCATTTAATTTATTTTTTCCCTGTGCTTTGATTAGCTAAATAGGCCTAGCCCAACAATTAGGACTTTTTTTCTCAGATGCAGTCTTCTACAATCCATTTTTTTGGGCCTCAACCTTTTTAGAATCTGGAATTTATGTTGCTCTTTTTATAAACAAGTCCAACATAGTTTGGGCCATGGCCTTTTTAGAGCCCAGGTATTGAGTGCAATATAAATTCTGGACAGGGCCTTTTTACAATCCAATAGTGGGCCAAGCCCTCTTTTATTTACAGCCAATATTCTCAAATCAGTATAGTAACAGTACTTCTTTCCCACAGTAATAACACAAGTATAGAAAACTTTCTCACACAACTTTATCTCGCATAACATTAGACAGGCCAACACATATCAATAACTTATCTCCTATGTTCACAACTTTTATCTCACACAACATTATACACAACTGTATCTTGCAGGTTCAAATCACATAAACTTTATCTAACAGGTTCCCGCAACAAAAGATGATCACCATCATCTCCTAATCAAGATGCAAATAACCTGCACATTCAAAAACAAAAAGCAATATGTCAAAGAGAGACAAACAAAAAATAGAGACTTGCATCAAGTAGACCTGATGATGTACAGATAGTAATCAAACTAGCATCTACTTTGCCCGAGAGATAGCATGAAGCAGTTTTGATGCCATTCATGCATTATTTCTGAGACTAGCAGCAAAAAATACATAGGATGCCAAACAGCCGACATCAGCTAAGATCGGTTAGTTGTTGGCTACCACCGATGGCGAGAACTAAACGAGCAGCTTAGATTCATTGGGCTGGACTGGATTGGATTGATGCTGACAAAGTGACAACATGAAGGTAATGAGCACATACAACTAGCTCTAGTATACCGGCATGCATGAGCACTTATTAATATTTATATTCATCACAGCAACCTATAACCACCTACGCATACAAATCAGAAAGCACATATATACTGAACAAAAGCAACAGCCATGAATAGATGACTTAACAGTTCATGTTTGTTAACAAAACAAGAGTGGACATCTCATAGTGAGTCTAATACAGCTACACTAAGCAGGCAGAGACCATCATAAGCAGCAGGATCGCACAAAGAAACCAGCATATGCAAGCTGTGAGACTACGGTGTTGGGACGAATCTAACTGAAAGTAGCACGATCCACACATATGCAAGGTGAATCAATTGATCTGGAGCAGTGAAGAGGATGGGTGGGGTGGGGTGCTCACTTGGGGCCGGTGCAGCCCATGGTGGTGCTGAGGCCTCCGTTGAGCTTGAGCACCACGAGCTTGTCAAGCAGGGCCTTCATGGCGTCGAGATCTGCAGCACACACACGATCCAACGCTCAGCGTTCACACAAACAGAGACAATGCGAGGGTATTGGCTCTGAGAGAAACATGTGTCAGTTAATTGACACCGCAAATAGTGGGTATAATGTGATACAATTAAATATAACAGATGAAGTACTACTAATGTCATACCTGGTTGAAAGTGTGAATTTCAATGTTGGAGTTGGAGTACTTCTCAACAATCTACAAAACAGAGGTCATTATGCAAGTATGTAAGTCCAAATTTAGAAAGTTGTCTTTTCAATAGAAAATAAACAGGGCAGGTGGTATATCAACCTTCTGTGTGTCATCATGAGTGTTGAAAGAGTTCATTAGAAGCAAAGGAACACTGCATCCATACTTCTTGTTCAGGGACTGCATACAGGTGAAACTTGTCAGACACAAACCATTACACACTACATCAAGTCAGTGCACAGAAAATATCAGTAGAAACTAAGAATACCTCAATCTGAATCACAATAAGGTCAAGAAATGTAAACCCATTGCGAACTTCAATGACAGACCTGCATGCAATGAGCTATGTTATTACCTGCTGAAGGTGGTAGAACTTAAAAATGAAGCGGAAATATACAAGTCCCTATATTTCCAATATTGGCATGCTGCATCAAACATACACCTAAATAAATACCTAAGTAAATCATGTTCCGTACATAGTCTACCACAACGCCATGTTCAAATGATCAATGTTTCGCCGGCCAACAGAGTCTAGAAAATAAGTGGATGGTCATATTCAGCAGTGCAGGCTGGCAGCAGTCATTTATGTCAAATTGCAGCAAATATACGTAAACGGAAAGATAAAGAGCACTAATATCCTTAATGTTTGATAACATTGATCAGAGAACCAGATTAATCGAACTATTTTTTTGGACCAAAGGAGCTACCACTCACAATTTATTTCTCCATGAAACTGGTACTAGTTTAACTGGACTACGTCAGAGTAATAAAGATGTCACAACAAGAATGAACAATGAGTACAGTCAATAGCAATTTTATGACTAATTTCACTGATATGCTTGGAAGCAGCCGAGTTCACATATGCAAGCTGCGAGACTACAGTGTCAGGACGAATCTAACTGAAAGTAGCACGATCCACACATATGCAAGGTGAATCAATTGATCTGGAGCAGTGAAGAGGATGGGTGGGGTGGGGTGCTCACTTGGGGCCGGTGCAGCCCATGGTGGTGCCGAGGCCTCCGTTGAGCTTGAGCACCACGAGCTTGTCGAGCAAAATGATAACAAGTGCGGAACTCAAACTGAACCTATCTTGCTAAGCATATTGGTACATTCCCTTAAAAATTATCAGTGATCATGCACATCGACCACATTGCCATGAGAAAATGAACACGCACTGGTTCAATTCCGATTCCAGTAGTCGAGAAGCTTAGATTGTAATTGGCAGCTCGGAGCAACGCTCGGCGGGGGCGACTACTGAGGGAGAGAGAGGGGGGACAGGGAGCACACATACCCGAAGCGGCCGGTCTTCCAGGCCTGGGAGGCCTTCTTGCTGCCGCCGATGCGGGAGATGCTGGCGAAGTCGTCGTCGGTGAAGGCAGCGTCGTTGTGGGCGAGCAGGGCGGGGCCCTGCCACTGCGCGAGGGCCGGGGCGAGCAGCGAGCGGGCCCCGTGGGCGTGGCGGTCGAGGCAGAGGCGGACCTGCGAGGCCCCGGTGTCGTTAGTGTTCTGGATGAGCTCCCGCAACACGGTGGTGCCCTCCGGGTAGTTGGCCAGCACCTCGCGGATGTGGTGCGTCAGGTCCACCCGCTGCCCGAAGTCCTCCAGCAGCATCGTCCCGCCCGGATCCATGGCCGCCCCGGCGATCGGGTCGGGTGGGAGGGGGCTGGCTAGCGGGGCATTGGCGCGCTAGGGTTTGGGGGGCGGGATGGGGGTGGGAGGATTTGGTCGCTACGACGGGAGGGGAGAGGGAGGTGGTTGGTGCCGCGATGGATCTGGAAGGGAGGCGACGATGGATTGGGTTGCGGGGCTCGCGGTGAGGTGAGACGAGGGAGAAATGGT
>NC_057798.1:770928098-770942660 GCF_018294505.1 Triticum aestivum | reverse complement strand
ACGAGGTCGACAGCGGTGGCTGAGGAGGACGGCGAGGTCGGCGGTGAGTGAGGAGGACGGCGAGGTCGGCGGTGAGTGAGGAGGACGGCGAGGTCGGCGGTGGATCGGGAGGCGGCGGGGTGAGATTGGATCGGGAGGTGGCGGCGGCGGCGAGCAGATGGGGGGAGAAGGGTGCGATGGGGGAAGGGGTGTGATGTGAGCTAGGGTTTGTGCTGCGGTGGGGTGGATGGACGGATGGATGGACGGATGGATGTGGGATGGTGAGATGGATGGATGGATGGATGAGTGCCATGTCATCGATCCGTGGGAATGGTTCTGATTGGTTCGGAAAATCAGTGATTTAAAAGAGTTTCCAAGTACAAAAATTAGAGGGATTTTGTGAAGTAGCTATCAAAAATATTTTGCAAAATGGTACCACATAAATTTTCACTAGAGTTAGATCACATTTTATGGATAAGGACCAATTTGTACGCATTTCTCATCTTTCTAGATATTTTTAATCATTTTTCGAGTGCCCCAAATGATGTTTTTTTGTGATGAACCTACCAAATAATTATTGTAAAATTGCACCAAATCATTTTTCTAAAATACTAGGTCATATTTAATGCATAATTGACCAAATGGTTGGGTGTAAAAAGTTTTGATCCACCTCTGGTGAAAAAGACAAATTTCCGCTGATTCAGTTGGAAACGGGTTAAATCTGAACTGCAACTGCCTCATAGTTTGCTCTTTATTTTTTCAAAAAATCATTTATAGGTACATAAGCATCTATTTAATCAGAGGAACACCAAAAAAATTATAAGATTCAACCACTAGCTAGGAACGGTCATTCCCGTCGTTTTGACCGCATTTTGAAACGGGTATAAAAAATTCAAAAAAAATTCAAAAAATTGGAAAACCTTCGCATTATGTCATTATATGTGACCAAGTTTCCAGTAAAAATAATAAACTTATAATACGGTAATTATTTTAAAAAAGTGTTCGCAAAAATGAGCTATGAAGTGTGAAGATTCATGGCTTTCAAGCCAAATGATCAATCTTATGGCCACATTCATGGCATAGTTTGTTCAAATGATCTCATATTGTGCACAAGGGTGCATATTGAAATGGGAAACAATGTTGCCTAAGGAAGTTTTCATTTTCTTTGGACGAAAAAACCATTTTCCATTTTCTGAGTGCCTAAAATGAGTTTTTTTGTGAAGGACCTACCATATATTTGTTGCAAAATTGTACCTAATCAATTTTATAAAATACTAGGACATATTTAATGCACAATTGAAAAAATGGTTGGGTGTCAAAAGTTTTGATCCACCTCTGGTGAAAAAGACAAATTCCCGTCGATTCAGCTAGAAGTGGGTCAAATTTGAACTGCAGCTGACCCATAATTTGCTCTTTATTTTTTCCAAAAATCATATCTAGGTATATAAGTATCTATTTAATCATAGAAACACCAAAAAAATTCCAAGATTCAACCACTAGCTAGGAACGGTCAAGCCCACCGTTTTGACCGCATTTTGAAATGGGCATAAAAAATTCAAAAAAAAATCAAAAAATTGGAAAACCTTCGCATTGTGTCATTATATGTGACCAACTTTCCAGGAAAAATAATAAACTTGTAATATGGTAATTATTTTAAAAAAGTGTTCTCAGAAATGAGCTATGAAGTGTGAAAATTCATGGCTTTCAAGCCAAATGATCAATCTTATGGCCACATTCATGGCATAGTTTGTTCAAATGATCTCATATTGTGCACAAGGGTGCATATTGGAATGGCAAACAATGTTGCCTAAGGAAGTTTTCATTTTCTTTGGACAAAAAAACCATTTTCCATTTTTTGAATGCCTGAAATGAGTTTTTTTTGTGAAGGACCTACCATATATTTGTTGCAAAATTGGACCTAATCAATTTTATAAAATACTAGGACATATTTAATGCACAATTGAAAAAATGGTTGGGTGTCAAAAGTTTTGATCCACCTCTGGTGAAAAAGACAAATTCCCGTCGATTCAGTTGGAAGCGGGTCAAATTTGAACTGCAGCTGCCTCATAGTTTGCTCTTTATTTTTTCCAAAAATCATATCTAGGTAAATAAGTATCTATTTAATGATAAATACATGGTTTGATGGCGAGACATCGAGGTTTGGACGGTGGCCGAGTGCCCCAACTCTAGAGCGCGTAAGCTCGCATGCCCGCCGCATGGTCACCGCGTGACCGTGGCATTGCCATGTGTTCTGTGCGGCCTAGCATGTCTAGTGGGTTGGAAACTCCCCAGGTAGGTGCTAGTAAGAAAATCACAACATAAGATTCTCACGAGGAGACCGATCGATGCTCAAACATGAATAAGCAGCCAAGTGTTTGATTTGCGGTACGGGAAATGCACGTGGCTAATGGGCGTGAGTTTTGGCTGAGGATGATCAGTTACTAAGAAGACCGTCTTCACAAATTTTCACCTCAAAAGGAGGAGCCTAGGTGGTACTTGCTTTACAAAGTACCACACTGGACATAAATACGAATGTTGAAGCTGGGCTCAAAATAATTAATGGATTGAGCTGGCATTTGGTGGAGCATGGTTATTTGGGCATAGGAAAGCACTGTAGAAAATGGATACCATTTGGACATGCCAAAGTGGTACTTCCTTCACAAATTGCTGCTCTGAACAGAATAGGAAAATGAATATTTTTGAATTATTTTTGAACTAGGCAAGGAATGTTTTTGACATATTTGATGAAGATATGATCCAAAACATTTATGAGATTTTTTTGGGAATTTTGGGAATAACAGAAATATAGGTTGCTTCACAACCTAGGGCAAAAACTGCCACATGGACATGACACATAGGCAAAACTGATGAGATGGCGCCTAGTCATCACAACCCACCACAATCTACAAGGCTATGTGAAGGAAATATGCCCTAGAGGAAATAATAAAGTTATTATTTATTTCCTTATTTCATGATAAATGTTTATTATTCATGCTAGAATTGTATTAACCAGAAACATGATACATGTGTGAATACATAGACAAACATAGTGTCACTAGTATGCCTATACTTGACTAGCTCGTTGAATCAAAGATGGTTAAGTTTCCTAGCCATGAACAAAAGAGTTGTCATTTGATTAACGGGATCACATCATTAGAAGAATGATGTGATTGACATGACCCATTCCGTTAGCCTAACACTTGATCGTTTAGTATGTTGCTATTGCTTTCTTCATGACTTATACATGTTCCTGTAACTATGAGATTATGCAACTCCTGTTTACCGGAGGAACACTTTGGGTGCTACCAAACATCACAACGTAACTGGGTGATTATAAAGGAGTACTACAGGTGTCTCCAAAGGTACATGTTGGGTTGGCGTATTTCGACATTAGGTTTTGTCACTCCAATTGTCGGAGAGGTATCTTTGGGCCCTCTCGGTAATGCACATCACTATAAGCCTTGCAAGCAATGTGACTAATGAGTTAGTTGCGGGATGATGCATTATGTAACGAGTAAAGAGACTTGCCGGTAACGAGATTGAACTAGGTATTGGATACCGACGATCGAATCTCGGGCAAGTAACATACCGATGACAAAGGGAACAACGTATGTTGTTATGCGGTTTGACCGATAAAGATCTTTGTAGAATATGTAGGAACCAATATGGGCATCCAGGTTCCGCTATTGGTTATTGACCGAGAATAGTTCTAGGTCATGTCTACATAGTTCTCGAACCCGTAGGGTCCGCACGCTTAACGTTACGATGATAGTTTTATTATGAGTTTATAAGTTTTGATGTACCGAAGTTTGTTCAGAGTCCCGGATGTGATCATGGACGTAACGAGGAGTCTCGAAATGGTCGAGACATAAAGATCGATATATTGGAAGCCTATATTTGGACATCGGAATCGTTCCGGGTGAAATCGGCATTTTACCGGAGTACCGGGAGGTTACCGGGACCCCCCGGGGGGTTATTGGGCCTACATGGGCCTCGAGGGAGAAGAGGGAAGGAGGCAGGAGGGGGCTGCGCGCCCCTCCCCTTCCTAGTCCAAATAGGACAAGGGAAGGGGGGAGGCGCCCCCCTTTTCCTTCCCCTCTTCCTCCTCTTTCCCCCCTTCTCCTATTCCAACTAGGAAAGAAGGGAGTCCTACTCCCGGTGGGAGTAGGACTCCCCCCTTGGCGCACCCTCCTTGGCCGGCCGCCTCCTCCCCCTGGCTCCTTTATATACGGGGGCGGGGGGCACCCCACAACAACACAAGTTGATCTACGGATCGTTCCTTAGCCGTGTGCGGTGCCCCCCTCCACCATATTCCACCTCGATCATATCGTCGTGGAGTTTAGGTGAAGCCCTGCGCCGATAGAACATCATCATCGTCACCACGCCGTCGTGCTGACGGAAGTCATCCCTGAAGCTTTGCTGGATCGGAGCCCGGGGATCGTCATCGAGCTGAACGTGTGCTGAACTTGGAGGTTCCGTACGTTCGGTACTTGGATCGGTCGGATCCTGAAGACGTACGACTACATCAACCGTGTTGTCATAACGCTTCCGCTTACGGTCTACGAGGGTACGTGGACAATACTCTCCCCTCTCGTTGCTATGCCATCACCATGATCTTGTGTGTGCGTAGGAATTTTTTTAAAATTACTACGTTCCCCAACAGTGGCATCCGAGCCTAGGTTTTATGCGTTGATGTTATATGCACGAGTAGAACACAAGTGAGTTGTGGGCGATACAAGTCATACTGCTTACCAGCATGTCATACTTTGGTTCTGCGGTATTGTTGGATGAAGCGGCCTAGACCGACATTACGCGTACGCTTACGCGAGACTGGTTTTACCGCTGTGCTATGCACACAGGTGACCAGCGGTTGTCTGTTTCTCCAACTTTAGTTGAACCGAGTGTGGCTACGCCCGGTCCTTGCGAAGGTTAAAACAGCACCAACTTGACGAACTATCGTTGTGGTTTTGATGCGTAGGTAAGAACGGTTCTTGCTCAGCCCGTAGCAGCCACGTAAAATTTGCAACAACAAAGTAGAGGACGTCTAACTTGTTTTTGCAGGGCATGTTGTGATGTGATATGGTCAAGACGTGATGAGATATAAGTTGTTGTATGAGATGATCATGTTTTGTTGAAGTTATCGCCAACTAGCAGAAGCCCTATGGTTGTCTCTTTGTTGCATAAGATGCAAGTGCCAAATAATTGCTTTACTTTATCGCTATGCGATAGCAATAGTTGCAAGAGCAATAGTTGGCGAGACGACCATGTGACGACACATTGATATAGATCAAGATGATGAAGATCATGGTGTCGTGCCGATAACGATAGAGATCATGATAGTACTTTGGAGATGGAGATCAAAGGCGCAAGATGATCATGGCCATATCACGTCACATATTTTGATTGCATATGATGTTTATCTGTTATACATCTTATTCTGTTTTGTTTGACGGTAGCATTATAAGATGATCTCTCACTAATTATCAAGAAGTGTTCTCCCTGAGTATGCACCGTTGTGAAAGTTCTTCGTGCTGAGACACCACGTGATGATCGGGTGTGATAGGCTCTACGTTCAAATACAACGGGTGCAAAACAGTTGCACACGCGGAATACTTAGGTTAAACTTGACGAGCCTAGCATATACAGATATGGCCTTGGAACACGGAGACCGAAAGGTCGAACGTGAATCATATAGTAGATATGATCAACATAGTGATGTTCATCGTTGAAACTACTCCATCTCATGTGATGATCGGACATGGTGTAGTTGATATGGATCACGTAATCACTTAGAGGATTAGAGGGATGTCTATCTAAGTGGGAGTTCTTAAGTAATATGATTAATTGAACTTAAATTTATCATGAACTTAGTCCTGGTAGTATTTTGCAAATTATGTTGTAGATCAATAGCTTGCGTTGTTGCTTTCATATGTTTATTTTGATATGTTCCTAGAGAAAATTGTGTTGAAAGATGTTAGTAGCAATGATGCGGATTGGATCCATGATCTGAGGTTTATCCTCATTGCTGCACAGAAGAATTATGTCCTTAATGCACCGCTAGGTGACAGACCTATTGTAGGAGCAGATGCAGATGTTATGAACGTTTGGCTAGCTCAATATGATGACTACTTGATAGTTTTGTGCACCATGCTTTATGACTTAGAATCGGGACTTCAAAGACGTTTTTGAACGTCATGGACCATATGAGATGTTCCAGGAGTTGAAGTTAATATTTCAAGCAAATACCCGAGTTGAGAGATATAAAGTCTCCAACAAGTTCTATAGCTAAAAGATGGAGGAGAATCGCTCAACTAGTGAGCATGTGCTCAGATTGTCTGGGTACTACAATCGCTTGAATCAATTGGGAGTTAATCTTCCAGATAAGATAGTGATTGACAGAATTCTCTAGTCACCACCACCAAGTTAGTAGAACTTGTGATGAACTTTAATGCAAGGGATGACGAAAATGATTCCCGAGCTCTTCGTGATGCTGAAATCGACGAAGGTAGAAATCAAGAAAGAGCATCAGGTGTTGATGATTAACAAGACCACTAGTTTCAAGAAAAGGGCAAAGGGATAGAAAGGGAGCTTCAACTAGAATGACAAGCAAGTTGTCACTCCCACGAAGAAGCCCAAAGTTGAACCAAAGCCTGAAACTAAGTGCTTACACTGCAAAGGAAATGGTCACTGGAAGCGGAATTGCCCTGAATATTTGGTGGATAAGAAGGATGGTGAAGTGAACAAGGGTATATTTGATATACAGGTTATTGATGTGTACCTTACTAGTGTTTATAGTAGCCCCTGAGTATTTGATACTTGTTCAGTTGCTAAGATTAGTAACTCGAAACAGGAGTTATATAAACAGAGACTAGTTGAAGGGGAAGTGACGATGAGTGTTGGAAGTGGTTCCAAGATTGATATGATCATCATCGCACACTCCCTATACTTTCGGGATTAGTGTTAAACCTAAATAAATGTTATTTGGCGTTTGCGTTGAGCATGAATATGATTTGATCATGTTTATTGCGATACGGTTATTCATTTGAAGTTAAATAATAATTGTTATTCTGTTCACATGAATAAGACCTTCGATGGTTATACACCCAATGAAAATAGTTTGTTGGATCTCAATCGTAGTGATACACATATTCATAAGGTTGATGCCAAAAGATGCAAAGTTAATAATGATAGTGCAACTTATTTGTGGCACTGCCGTTTGGGTCATATCGGTGTAAAGCGCATGAAGAAGCTCCATAAAGCTGGATTTTCAGAATCACTTGGTTATGAATCATTTGATGCTTGCGAACCGTGCCTTTTGGGCAAGATGACTAAAACTCCGTTCTTCGGAACAATGGAACGAGCTACTGACTTGTTGGAAATAATACATACCGATGTTTGCGATCCAATGAGTGTTGATGCTCGTGGCAAGTATCGTTATTTTCTGACCTTCACAAGATGATTTGAGTATATATGGGTATATCTACTTGATGAAACTTAAGTCTGAAATAGTTGAAAGGTTCAAAGAATTTTAGAATGAAGTGGAAAAATCATCGTAACAATAAAATAAAAGTTTCTGCGATCTGATCGCAGAGACGAATATTTGAGTTACGAGTTTGGTCTTCAATTAAAACAATGTGGAATAGTTTCACAGCTCACGCCACCTGGAACACCACAACATTATGGTGTGTCCCAACGTCGTAACCGCACTTTATTGATATGGTGCGATATATGATGTCTCTTACTGATTTACCACTATTGTTTTGGGGTTATGCATTAGAGACAGTTGCATTCACTTTAAATAGGGCACCATCAAAATCCGTTGAGACGACGCCTTATGAACTGTGGTTTGGCAAGAAACCAAAGTTGTCGTTTCTTAAAGTTTGGAGTTGCGATGCTTATATGAAAAAGGTTTTCAACCTGATAAGCTCGAACCCAAATCGGAGAAATGTGTCTTCATACCATACCCAAAAGAGACTGTTGGGTACACCTTCTATCACAGATCTGAGGGCAAGATTTTCGTTGCTAAATTCGGATCCTTTCTAGAGAAGGAGTTTCTCTAGAAAGAAGTGAGTGGGAGGAAAGTAGAGCTTGATAAGGTAATTTGTACCTTCTCCTTATTGGAAAGTAGTTCATCACAAGAACCGGTTCCTGTGACAACTACACCAATTAGTGAGGAAGCTAATGATATTGATCATGAAACTTCAAGATCAAGTTTCTATTGAACCTCGTAGGTCTACCAGAGTAAGATCCGCACCAGAGTGGTACGGTAATCCTGTTCTGGAAGTCATGTTACTAGACCATGATGAACCTATGAACTATGAGGAAGCGATGATGAGCCCAGATTCCACGAAATGGCTTGAGGCCATAAAATCTGAGATGAGATCCATCTATGAGAACAAAGTATGGACTTTGATTGACTTGCTCGATGATCAGCAATCCATGTTAAATAGATGGATCTTCAAGAGGAAGACGGACACTGATAGTAGTATTACTATCTACTAAGCTCGACTTGTTGCGAAAGGTTTTCGACAAGTTCAAGGTGTTGAATACGATGAGATTTTCTCACTCATAGCGATACTTAAGTCTGTCTGAATCATGTTAGCAATTGCCGCATTTTTTGAAATCTGGCAAATGGATAAACAAAACTGCATTCCTTAATGGTTTTCTTAAAGAAGAGTTGTATATGATGCAACCGGAAGGTTTTGTCAATCCGAAAGGTGCTAACAAATTGTGCAAGCTCCAGCGATCCATCTATGGACTGGTGCAAGCATCTCGGAGTTGGAATATACGCTTTGATGAGTTGATCAAAGCATATGGTTTTATACAGACTTTTGAAGAAGCCTGTATTTACAAGAAAGTGAGTGGGAGCTCTGTAGCATTTCTAATATTATATGTGGATGACATATTGTTGTTTGGAAATGATATAGAAATTCTGGATAGCATGAAAGGATACTTGAATAAGAGTTTTTCAAAGCAAGACCTCATTGAAGCTGCTTACACATTGAGCATCAAGATCTATATAGATAGATCAAGACGCTTGATAAGATTTTTCAATGAGTACATACCTTGATAATTTTTTTTAAATAGTTCAAAATGGAATAGTCAAAGAAGGAGTTCTTGCCTGTGTTACAAGGTGTGAAGTTGAGTAAGACTCAAGACCCGACCATTGCAGAAAATAGAAAGAGAATGAAAAATCATTCCCTATGCCTCAGTCATAGGTTCTATAAAGTATGCTATGCTATGAACCAGACCTATTGTATACCTTGCTCTGTGTTTGGCAAAGGAATACAATTTTGATCTAATAGTAGATCACTGGACATGGGTCAAGAATATCCTTAGTGAGGACTAAGGAGATGTTTCTCGATTATGGAGGTGATGAAAGAGCCCGTCGTAAAAGTTACAACGATGCAAGCTTTTACACCAATCCAGATGACTCGAAGTCTCAGTCTGGATACATATTGAAAGTGGGAGCAATTAGCTAGAGTAGCTCCGTGCAGAGCATTGTGGACACAGAATATTTGCAAAATACATACGGCTCTGAATGTGACAGACCCGTTGACTAAGCTTCTCTCACGAAGAAAACATGATCATACCTTAGTACTCTTTTGGGTGTTAATCACATAGCAATGTGAACTAGATTATTGACTCTAGTAAAACCCTTTGGGTGTTGATCACATGACGATGTGAACTATGGGTATTAATCACATACAGATGTGAATATTGGTGTTGAATCACATGCTGATGTGAACTAGATTATTGACTCTAGTGCAAGTGGGAGACTGAAGGAAATATGCCCTAGAGGCAATAATAAAGTTATTACTTATTTCCTTATTTCATGATAAATGTTTATTATTCATGCTAGAATTGTATTAACCGGAAACATGATACATGTGTGAATACATAGATAAACATAGTGTCACTAGTATGCCTCTACTTGACTAGCTCGTTGAATCAAAGATGGTTAAGTTTCCTAGCCATGAACAAAAGAGTTGTCATTTGATTAACGGGATCACATCATTAGGAGAATGATGTGATTGACATGACCCATTCTGTTAGCCTAGTACTTGATCATTTAGTATGTTGCTATTGCTTTCTTCATGACTTATACATGTTCCTGTAACTATGAGATTATGCAACTCCCGTTTACCGGAGGAACACTTTGGATGCTACCAAACGTCACAACGTAACTGGGTGATTATAAAGGAGTACTACAGGTGTCTCCAAAGGTACATGTTGGGTTGGCGTATTTCGAGATTAGGTTTTGTCACTTCGATTGTCGGAGAGGTATCTCTGGGCCCTCTCGGTAATGCACATCACTATAAGCGTTGCAAGCAATGTGACTAATGAGTTAGTTGCAGGATGATGCATTATGTAACGAGTAAAGAGACTTGCCGGTAACGAGATTGAACTAGGTATTGGATACCGACGATCGAATCTCGGGCAAGTAACATACCGATGACAAAGAGAACAACGTATGTTGTTATGCGGTTTGACCGATAAAGATCTTCGTAGAATATGTAGGAACCAATATGGGCATCCAGGTTCTGCTATTGGTTCTTGACCGAGAATAGTTCTAGGTCATGTCTACATAGTTCTCGAACCCGTAGGGTCCGCACGCTTAACATTACGATGATAGTTTTATTATGAGTTTATAAGTTTTGATGTACCGAAGTTTGTTCGGAGTCCCGGATGTGATCACGGACGTAACGAGGAGTCTCGAAATGGTCGAGACATAAAGATCGATATATTGGAAGCCTATATTTGGACATCGGAATCGTTCCGGGTGAAATCGGCATTTTACCGGAGTACCGGGAGGTTACCGGAACCCCCCGGGGGGTTATTGGGCTACATGGGCCTCGAGGGAGAAGATGGAAGGAGGCAGGAGGGGGCCGCGCGCCCCTCCCCTTCCTAGTCCGAATAGGACAAGGGAAAGGGGGCGGCGCCCCCCCTTTCCTTCCCCTCTTCCTCCTCTTTCCCCCCTTCTCCTATTCCAACTAGGAAAGAAGGGAGTCCTACTCCCGGTGGGAGTAGGACTCCCCCCTTGGCGCGCCCTCCTTGGCCGGCCGCCTCCTCCCCCCTGGCTCCTTTATATACGGGGGCGGGGGGCACCCCACAACAACACAAGTTGATCTACGGATCGTTCCATAGCCGTGTGCGGTGCCCCCCTCCACCATATTCCACCTCGATCATATCGTCGTGGAGTTTAGGTGAAGCCCTGCGCCGATAGAACATCATCATCGTCACCACGCCGTCGTGCTGACGGAACTCATCCCTGAAGCTTTACTAGATCGGAGCCCGGGGATCGTCATCGAGCTGAACGTGTGCTGAACTCGGAGGTGCCGTATGTTCGGTACTTGGATCTGTCGGATCGTGAAGACGTACGACTATATCAACCGCGTTGTCATAACGCTTCCGCTTACGGTCTACGAGGGTACGTGGACAATACTCTCCCCTCTCGTTGCTATGCCATCACCATGATCTTGTGTGTGCGTAGGAAATTTTTTGAAATTACTACGTTCCCCAACACTATGACCATCTATATTGGTCATTAACAACTAGAAATAAGGCAGCGGACTAGCACTGTTTGCTTTGTGACCATTTCGTGTAAGGAAATTACGACCTTTCTGACCAAAATGGTCGCAATGGTTTAGGGTTTGGAGCCCTCCGAACAGCTTTTGACCAATTGGTCTGAAATGGTCATAGATCTATGACCAATTCTTCCAGGGTCACTGACAGAAGGTCACTAGTTGACATATTTCTTGTAGTGGAAGTGCTTTGCTGATTCGGGACATGCTAAGTTCTGATTCCCTCTCTAGCTCTAGTGGGCCTCCTCTCAGGGATGTTCGTGGCGGCGGTGAGGTCTCGGCGTTCGACGTCCTTCGAAGATGTTGCAGGCTCTTGTTGCTTGGCATGGTGCCCAGGTTTGCTCATTTGGTGATGGTGGTCGATGTGACGCCAAGAGGAGGTGCACTGCTCGTCTCGGTGGAACATTGCCCTTCGGTGACATCAGTGACTTTCATTCTCGCGATGTCACCTCGGTGATGGGATGCCCTTCGATGGCATTGCGACTCTCCTAGGTCTTCAAGTTCAATAGTGATCGCTGGGCAGGCCAGGGACTTTTTCCTCTACATCGTCTCGATGTCGGGTATCCGTTTGATTGATCCAACAAGACTCCTCCCTTCTCTTCTCGATTTGTTCCAGTTTTGTTGGGTGCCAGGTTCAAGGCTTGTACTACTAAGGCATAGTTTGTTTCGGTTCTCTCTCTGTTCCCTTGTTCCTTCTGGTGGGTGTTGCGTGCTACATCTTGTAGTCATTGTGTTGTATCTTGTTCTGTTTTATGATGATAATGAAAATGGTTCAGGCCGGCTTTTGCCCACCGTAGCAGCTTCAAAAAAAATTGGTAAAATAACATCATATTCAAATTTTACATATTTTTCTAATCAAAATTTATATATAACATGTTAACTTTGGAGTTACGGTTTAGAAGATACAAGTATTTTAAGAAACATTTGATATCTACTACGGGTTTAGAGCGTGTTTGGTTTGTGTCCAGGTTCAAACCTGCCTGGCCTGAAGCATGCCTAGAAGTTGCCTAGGCATTGTTTGGTTTGTGTCCTGGTGAAAAAGGACTAGTGTAGCGACCAGGCCTCAAACAGTCTGATCTCTATGCATTAGTGTCATCCCTGGATCGGTAATGCTGACACACACAATACTTGAAGGATTTATAACAGAGTAGCAATCACACACTTATTACATCGAATGTCTTAAAAGGGAACTTATTACAATAAATATGGCTTAAGTCCATCTAAATAATGAGAACAACGGAAGGCTTTGAAGATAAGCGAGTCCATCAACTCCAACGGCATCACTGAGTATAAGACCACGATCTAAGGCACCTTACTCGTCGTCTGAAAAGTCTGCAACATGAATGTTGCAGCCCAGAAAATGGGTCAGCACATGAAATATGTTGGCAATGTAAAACATAGAGAGTAATGAACAGAATAATGCTATCACTACATGCATATATGGCTGGTGGAAAGCTCTATGGTTACAGTTTTGCATAAAGCCAATTTTTCCCTACAACAAAGGAATAAACTTTATTTAACTATCATGGTGGTTGTTAAGCATTGAGAAGGTTCACCCAACTCAATCCCAATTAAGCATTATCATAAACCCAACAAATTAAATTAGAGTAACATGATGAGATTCACATGATAATCCAAGTACTAGATACTCAAAACGTCCATAATCGGGGACACGGCTAACCATGATTAGTTTGTACACTCTGTAGAGGTTTGTGCACTTTTCCCCACAAGACTCGATCTCCTCCGTTGGATTTCTCGCACTACAAGGTGCTTGAGAAACGAATGACCGAGACAGAGTCTTTCAGAAGCGTTAGCACCTTACGATGGGTAGACAGTTACACCGACTTTCCCCTACATCTGCTAGTCTACCACTGTAAGAGTTCACACGACTTAATGAACTATGCTAGAGCCCATAGTAGCTTGCGGCTGCACACGGAAGTTTCTAGCATGAATAATCTCATGATCCCTTTGGGTCTGGGTGGCGGTCCATAGGAGAATCACACGGTACCCCGGGATTTCCAAAAAATACAGGCAACACTAGGTTCCCCAGGTGCCTCAATCCACCCAGATGTGTATTAAAGTTGCCCACCTTATGTAAACCATTAATTAACATTTTCACATATGTCATGGATACACTCACCCAATCCACGTCTACTAGCAGCATAGCAATATAAGCAAACATAGAAGTAACTCCCAAAGGTTTGATAATGAACAAGTAATAGGTACTACCTCATCTACTTCCCAAAACCCACATGTTAAACACATCGTAACCATGCAATTGTTTGGGGGTTGATCTAATGCAGTAAAACAGGGTAGTAAAGAGGTATAATCAAAGTGTTACTTGCCTTGCTGATGATCCGTGAAACCTAGAGACTCGTAGTAGCACGCGGCGCACTCCGGGTAATCTATCGCAAACAAACAAGCATACAATAAGCACTCATCTAATGCACAGGTTAAAAGCAAATAAGAGACCTAACCATAAAGTTCAACTTAAAAATTCCGGTTTGCAAAAAGAATCAAATCAAACGAAGCAACGAAAGTCAAACGGCGAAAGAAACAAGTTTCGTTTACTAATCTAGACCTAAGTCAAATTTTACAGTAGCAAAAACTTGTTTGAGTTGGTTAAACAAAAAGAGGGTTTCGAGACAAAACTCCACGCGCTTGAATCGCCTGATTCCGATAGACGAGCGAAAAGTTATACTAGAACGAAAACCGGATCAGAAATCGCGATCGAAAATAATCGCGGAAAATACGAGAAAAAGAAAAAAATGGATGAACAGGCTAACGAACGAGCGTTCGCTGTGTGCGGCTAAACGACGAAAACTGTTTGTTAAAACGAACATACGGACGAACGCCGGCTAAATAAATAAACTGAAAAAAAACTAAACCGATCTATAATAAAAAAATGCGGTTTTCTAAAAAAACCAATGGTTTTCCGAAGAAAACTGGCGGCGGCGCGGGAGCTACCTCCGGCGGCGGCGGGCTCTGGCGAGGGTGG
>NC_057798.1:770888574-770927739 GCF_018294505.1 Triticum aestivum | reverse complement strand
AGGGTTAGGGTTTGGCGGGGCGCGGGCTGGGGTGGGCCGGCGGGGGTGGGCGGCTTACAAAGCCTGGGCGGCGGACGAGTCTGGGTCGCCCACGGCGGCCTGAGTCGGTTCGTTTTTTTTTGTTTTTTTAAATAACTCAGACACGCAGAAAAAGCAATAAAAGAAATACTAAACGGACTCCAAAAATCCCGAAATAAATTTTCCCCGTCCTCTAAAAATAAGCCGGACAAGATGAACATTTATTTGGGCCTAAAATGCAATTTTGAAAAAACACGCATTTTCCTAATTCAAATAAAATAGCGATAAAACACCAAAATAAAATCTTATTTGATTCTATTATTAAATCCTCAATATTTATTTATTTTGGGAAAGTCACTTTATTCCCTCTCTCTTATTTTTATAATAGAAATATACGAAGATGAAATAATCAAAATCAAATGATCCTATTTTCAAAATTTGAGAAAACTCAAATATGAAAATAATGAAATCCCCAACTCTCTCCATGGGTCCTTGAGTTGCGTAGAATTTCTAGGATCAAGCCAAAATGCAATAAAATATAATATGCAATGATGATCTGATGTATAACATTGCAAATTGAAAATTTGGGATGTTACAACTAGCCTTGCCTGGACCATACCTAAAAGTGATTAGCCTCGTGAAAAGGTACCAGGCATGCTTAGCCTGGCCAAGGCAACCGGAATGGGACGCCTGTGATTGCTAATTGCAGTTGCCTGGGTCAAATAAAGAAATCAGATGCACACTTCTAAAGACTAGTACCTCATCATTGCTTAACATTTTCTCCATGCCACAACCTAGAACCAAACAACATTCGCACAGGGAGACAATGTTAAACAACGTTCGCACAGGGAGACAATATCAGGACAAAAACCAGTTGACTCCCAGGCTATTCTCAGGCTACGGTTTTTACCAAGCATAGTGCCCAGGGCACCAACCAAACTAGTCCTTAATGTCAGAAAAATCTGGGGGTATTCTATAAAATAGCATGACAGACTAAGAATACCTATTTCTTTTATTAATAGGTACAGATGAAGTTAGTGAAAGACAATAAGGCTAAAGTAGTGAAATACAAGACATAAGCAACTACAGTTCAACCATTACAAGTATGAATGAAACACATACGACTAGGTCGATTTCTTCCACAACAACGCCTTCAAGAAGGGATATACTCGCCCATGCCACCATTGTCACATCTGACTGGTGAGGGACAGAACAAGGATTTTCATCGTGATACCCGATACCAACCAAATAAAGCCAACACATCAGCAGGGAGACAATGTCTTCAATAAGAAATGATGGAAGTTCACCTCTGCTGATCCCGACTAGCTAAGACCAGAGTAAGGGTTTTTACCTCAGACATGTAGTTACGGTTGTTAGTCCACACTAGGGTGGAGCTTCACCAGTAGATAGGTGAGATGGATTCCCACATCAGACCATCACCATTGTCGTCAAGAGGCCGGCCATGCCACTGTGCAAATTTTTCCGTTGCCATACCACACAGGCGTGTACTGACATGTAACATCCACCACATTACTGAGGTTGTTGGCCTAGTGTCCTCGGAGTGAACATACGCGAATGTGGTCGTGCTTGATGCCGACAGGAAGACACCGAGGCTACCATGTCTCTTTTTTCTTCGACAAGGAACTACCCTGTCTCCTCATTCATGTGGAGTCAGATGCACGACCATCAACCATGATATTGGTTCAAGAAAAAAAACTATAGAAACCTATTGGGGAACGTAGCAGAAATTCAAAATTTTCCTACGTGTCATCAAGATCTATCTATGGAGAAACCAGCAACGAGGGGAATGAGAGTGCATCTACATACCCTTGTAGATCGCTAAGCGGAAGTGTTCAAGAGAACGGGGTTGAAGGAGTCGTACTCGTCGTGATCCAAATCACCGGAGATCCTAGTGCCGAACGGATGGCACCTCCACGTTCAACACACGTACAGCCCGGTGAAGTCTCCCATGCCTTGATCCCGCAAGGAGAGAGGGAGAGTGTTGGTGTCAAAACCGGCGGATCTCGGGTAGGGGGTCCCGAACTGTGCGTCTAGGCGGATGGTAACAGGAGACAAGGGACACGATGTTTTACCCAGGTTCGGGTCCTCTTGATGGAGGTAAAACCCTACATCCTGCTTGATTAATATTGATAATATGGGTAGTACAAGAGTGGATCTACCACGAGATCAAGGAGGCTAAACCCTAGAAGCTAGCCTATGGTATGATTGTTGTAATGGTTGTTGTCCTACGGACTAAAACCCTCCGGTTTATATAGACACCGGAGAGGCCTAGGGTTACACAGAGACGGTTACAATGGTAGGAGATCTACATATCCGTATCGCCAAGCTTGCCTTCCACGCCAAGGAAAGTCACATCCGGACACGGGACGAAGTCTTCAATCTTGTATCTTCATAGTCTTGGAGTCCGGCCGATGATGATAGTCCGGCTATCCGGACACCCCCTAGTCCAGGACTCCCTCAGTAGCCCCTGAACCAGGCTTCAATGATGATGAGTCCGGCGCGCATATTGTTCGGCATTGCAAGGCGGGTTCCTCCGCCGAATAATCCATAGAAGATTGTGAACACCTGGATAGTGTCCGGCTCTGCAAAATAAATTCCACATTCCACCGTAGAGAGAATAATACACACACAGGTTCAATCTGCTGACGTATTTTGTGGCATGACGTCACACCACCACCAAGATTTTACTTAAATCGTTATTATTATACCACCTCAGCGCGTTTAGCGAAGCGGTTTCCTTGGCACGTCTTGTCGAAGCAGAGATCGTGTTCCCCTTATTTCGGGATTCCCATCAATACGGACGTGGGTAACCCGACCACGCCATTGATTGCGGCGCTTGGGAGATAAGCGAGTTCTACCAGGATGGTGGGGACAAATAGTCTCTGTCCGCCCATATATAAGGGGATAAGGATCAACCCTCTTTACCTACGCCTTCTTCCTCATTTTGCTTATCCGTCTCCACGCACTCGAGCTCCAGCGCCCAAGTCCGCACATCTCGTCTCAACCTTCTCCAGCCATGTCCGGAGCGGGAGGCAAATGGATGGCCTCCTCCATTATGGAGGGACACATCGAGAGGCTACGCGGCGCTGGATACTTGTCCCGCGACATCGCGCACCGGCTGCCCGACAAGGGGCAGCTCATTCCCACCCCCAGGCCCCATGAGAGGGTCGTATTCCTTCCCCACTTCCTCCGCGGACTGGGTTTCCCACTTCATCCCTTCGTCTGGGGGCTCATGTACTATTACGGCTTGGACTTCCATGATCTGGCGCCAAACTTCATCCTCAACATCTCGGCGTTCATCGTCGTGTGCGAGGCTTTCCTCTGCATCCAGCCCCACTTCGGCTTGTGGTTAAAGACCTTCAATGTCAAGCCGAAGGTGGTGAAGGGCGTCCAAGCAGAGTGCGGAGGCGCCATGGTGGGCAAAATGCCCAACGTCCTCTGGCTCGAGGGTGCCTTCGTGGCGTCCGTCAAAGGGTGGCAATCGGGGTGGTTCTACATCACCGAGTTGCGCGACCCTAAATGGGCAGTTGCCCCCGAGTTCAGATCTAGTATCCCCGCGCAACTCACCTCCTGGAAAGAGAAGGGCTTGCTATGGGGTAGTTTGGAGGAGCTGACAGGACTCCAGTCCTGTCTTCAGACCCTGGTGAACAAGAAGCTTAAGCTTGTCAACATGATCCAGGTCATGCTTGTCCGCCGGATTCTCCCCTGCCAACAACGGGCTTTCAATCTATGGGAGTTTGATCCGGCACAGCACCAGACCCTGAGCGGGCTCTTCGACACGACGTATGAAGCTGCCTAGAAGGTGTTGTTCAAGGGCGCCGAAGCTCCCGCATCCGCTACTGAAGATCGCGGATTTCGCTCGCAGCATCCAGCTGACGAGGTAAGTAATTCTACCCTTTACGGGACACTTGTTTTCGATAGTTCAACTTTATGCGGGATCTAATCTCCCCTTTCCTTTGACAGGGATGGATGAAGGAGGCCGAGCAGATTATCTGTCCGGCTCCCATGCCAGAAGACCCAGTAGACGCCCGTCTAGCGGGGCTACTGGTTCCGGCACCACATGTGGTGCCGGTGAAGAAGGCCAAGAAGGAGGCCACGGGTACTCGAAAGAGTTCCCGTTTTCAGGTATCCGATGACTCCGAGGCGGATTCCGCCCCTGAGGATGAGGAGAAGAGAGAGGGCTCTCCCCAGGAGGGGGAGAGAGGAAGAGGAAGGCTTCCCTAACGGGGGAGGCCGAAGGGTCCAAGAGGGGAAGGACCCTTCCTCCGGACAGCTCTGCCAACGCTAACGAAAGCGACGAGGGGTGGCCCTCAAGGGCCAAGCCCCTGGCAAGATCGTAAGTATCCAGATTCCTGCATGATTTATAATTTCTCTTTTTCGCCACACAGTATCCTTCTAATGCCGCATACAACCTGTAGTCCGGCCGAGGATGATTTTCCCGCTTCTTCGAGCGGGTCCTTGGCTCCGTCGGATGTGGATTCCATTCCGACCGCCTCCACCCCTCGTGACGCCGAGGACGCCGAGGTGGGGTCCCAGGAGGGGACCCGCCAGGAGGGTGAGGCTCCGGAGGTGCCACAAGGCAGCCTCCCGGACTTCGCTCCGGACTCCGCCCCAGAACCCGCAGTGGTTCCGGAGTCCGGCAGGCGGCCCCTTCGTAAGAAGGGCAAGAACGTGGCACCGGCGGCCTCCGTCCAACCGGAGGCGCCGGATAACTTGTTGGAGGCGCTCAACGGCGCTTCCATCAAGGAAGAACACCGCACTATCATGAGTGCGGTGATTCAGAAGGTTCAGCTCGCCAAGAGCGGGCTGACCGAAGCCTGCAGCAGCCTTCTACCAGGATTTGAGGTAAGAAGTTTGAAGTATGTAATGTAATACCGCATAGACAGTAGCCCCTGATGCTCGGTTCGGTGTTCGGAAAGAAAAACCGGACTGAGGATCTAAAAAGGTATACGCAGGAGTTCTAAAAGTCATGTCAATATGGGATTGCAGGCTGCACTGCTGACCTCTGCCGCATTGACTGCTGAGGTCGGTGCTTTGAAGCAGGACCTCGAGCGGACCGAGAACGAGCTCGGCCTTGCCAAGAGGCAGCTCAAGGACAAAGAAGGTGAGTAACACCGTATTGAATTTGTACCTTACAGAAAAGGATTTTGGTTGCAATAGAAATAACAAGGATAACGTGGGCACTGTAGGGGCCACGAACGAGGTGGCGATCCTGAAGGAGGCCGTGTCCGCGGCCGAACGTAATGCGGCCGCGGAACAAGCGGAGCGAGAGAAGCAGGAGGCGCGGGTGGCGGAGGTGCGGCAAGAGCTCCAGGCTCTCATGGAAAAGCATGAGAGTTTGGAGCGCGACTTGAAGACTCAAGAGTCCGAGCTTGCCTCGGCTCTTGAGAGTGCCAAAGCCACGAAGGCCGAGGCCCATAAGGCCCTCCAGGAGATTGAGGCGGTGAAGAAAATAGCGGCAGGTAAGGCATTTTTCATGCAAAGCAAGCATGTGAGTGTGAATTACCTGTTACTAACCCGGATTCGGAGCTCTCCAGGAGCGTTTGCAGATCTGCCTCGCAGCGTGTCCGATGCCGCCGCATTCTACTGGGCCGAGGAGGGGAGCTCGACGGAGAAGGTCTTCTGGTCTCAGTATGCTGAGGCGGGACATCCGGTGCCCCTTAGCGACCAGCTGAAGTAGCTGGTCGAGCTCCACAAGGTACCCGAGTAGGCCATGAAGGGCCTCATAGTCCGGCTGTGGCCTGAAGAGGCCATGCCTGGGAGCTACTTCGGCCTCGTGCGGCGGCTGGTGGATGCGTGCCCTTGGGTGGAAGTCATCAGGCGCTCCGCCTGCATCGAAGGTGCCCGTCGGGCCCTTGCCCGTGCAAAGGTGCACTGGGGCAGGTTGGATGCTGAGAGGCTTCTGACAGACGTGCCGCCAGCGGGCAAGGAGTATCGTACGCCCGAAATGTATTATAAGAGTGTCCTGAAGGGTGCCCGCAAGATTGCGGACGAGTGCCCCAAAGATGTAATATTTGAGTAGACTCGCAATGTGTTATCATGTGCGCTTGAAAACTTTGTTCATATGCGCTAAGCAACGCTTGTTTATTTAAAATATTACCTTCTGTTTGGCCGTTTATCAAATCTGAGAGATGGCAAGTCGTCGGCTTCAGCCCCCATGCCACGAGTGCTGGGGTGTTCGGGATAAATTTGAGCACTCTTGTTCCCATATTTGGGTCCATCTAGGGAGGCGCTCAACACAACGAACTAGGCAACCGGACTTATAATGCTTGAACACTCTCACTTAGCCATAGAATTCTATAATTTTAAATTTCAGCGAAGCCCCTAGTGTTCGGAAGGCCGAACTTGGGGCGCTATCCACGCCTGGGCCGGACAGTTAGTCGGCTCATCGCTCTAAGCGGCATAAGTCTTTAGGGACTCGAAAAGACCTCTCGAACAGCGACCAGCTCTCGCCCTATCATGACGGTCAGTTTTAGCTTTCTCCATTGAGGCGTTAACCCACTTCAACTGGGGCGCAATTGCAGTTGTTCTCCCAGTGCTACCTTAGCCGATGTAACGGAACATAAGGTACCAAAACATGGGAGCCGGGCAAACCCAACTATTGACCCAAGACATGATTCGGAGCCGATTCATATAATGCTATAAGTTCGGGGTGCCGCACTTGTGAAAGTGTTCGGACATGTCACACCATAATGTGGGGAACATAAGCCCCAGGTGTATTCGGCCGTACCAAAGTGTACGGATGCAAAACGTCATAAATGAACATATATGTAAAAAGGGAATGCAATTATAAGCGAAAAGTGATGCATTGTTCATTCAAGGAATTCTCCCATGAGTGCAGAACGATACAAATAGTGCGGTAGGCAAGGGATTGGACTATTAGACATGTCCCCCTCTAGGGGTAGGCTGCGGAATGGTGTATTTAACAGATTTAATGCTCGTAATGGAGACCACCTGATTGTTCGTCGTAGCCTTTGTTCTTCCCTAGCTGTTGCATCGTGAGTTCGGCAGATTCGCCGCCGGACAGGGTCTCTGACGAACGGAGTCCTATGGATAAAAAGAAAAAGGAAAAGAAAAAGAATGACACACTTGGGAGCCCCTGGTGTGGTTGAGCCGCACTCTGGACCTGTCGTGGTCGAGCCCCTCCCCCAATGCCCATGGTATCTCTAGAGCGTAATGATGTACGCGGAGAGCTGGTCTTGCAATCATGCAAGGGCTAGGGTTGGGGCCGCACTGCTACTTGTGCTCGGAACATGCCAGGTGGTCTTGATGTATGTTGCTCCGGGTGCGTTTGGCCGTGTCCGGTGGTTTAACGGCCGGACTCGAAAGTTGCCTTAAGAGGCTGCTCTGTACTTCTGCCGTGAGAGCCGATGTATGTTCCTCCGTTCGGAGGGAGCGTTCAGTGTTTCCGTTGACCGTGATGACTCCACGAGGGCCTGGCATCTTGAGCTTGAGGTATGCATAATGCGGCACCGCATTGAACTTTGCAAACGCGGTTCGTCCGAGCAGGGCATGATAGCCACTGCGGAACGGGACTATGTCGAAGATTAACTCCTCGCTTCGGAAGTTATCCGGGGATCCGAAGACCACTTCCAGTGTGACTGAGCCTGTACAATTGGCCTCAACACCTGGTATGACGCCTTTGAAGGTCGTCTTTGTAGGTTTAATCCTTGAGGGGTCTATGCCCATCTTGCGCACTGTATCCTGATAAAGCAGGTTCAGGCTGCTGCTGTCGTCCATCAGGACTCGAGTGAGGTGAAATCCGTCGACGATTGGGTCTAAGACCAATGCGGCGAACCCGCCGTGGCGGATACTGGTGGGGTGGTCCCTTCGATCGAAAGTGATCGGGCAAGAGGACCATGGATTGAACTTTGGGGCGACTGGCTCCATCGCATATACGTCCCTAAGTGCACGCTTCCGCTCCCTCTTGGGTATATGGGTTGCGTATATCATGTTTACCGTCCGCACTTGTGGGGGGGAACCCCTTCTGTCCTCTACTGTTCGGCGGCCGGGTCTCCTCCTCGTCATTGCTATGCGGCGCCTTGTCATTGTTCTCGGCAATTAACTTGCCTGCCTGCTTGAATACCCAACAATCCCTGTTGGTGTGATTAGCTGGCTTTTCGGGGGTGCCATGTATCTGGCAAGAGCGGTCGAGTATTCGGTCCAAATTGGACGGACCCGGAGTAGTTCTTTTAAATGGATTTTTCCGCTGACCGGGTTTTGAGCCTCTGAATCCGGCGTTGACTGCCGTATCCTCGGTGTTATTGCCGTTAACGCGGCGTTTGTCTTTGTTGCGACGCGACCTGCCATTGCGGTCCTTGTAGTTCGGACTGCCAGAATTTTTACTAAGGTTGTTACTGCGGGCTAGCCAGCTGTCCTCCCCCGCACAAAAGCGGGCCATGAGTGATGTGAGGGCTGCCATGGATTTCGGCTTTTCCTGTCCTAGGTGCTGGGCCAGCCACTCGTCGCGGATGTTATGTTTGAAGGCTGCGAGGGCCTCTGCATCCGGACAGTCGATGATTTGATTTTTCTTTGTTAAGAACCGTGTCCAGAATTGTCTGGCCGATTCGTCTGGCTGCTGAATTAAGTGGCTTAGGTCATCGGCGTCTGGTGGTCGCACATATGTGCCCTGGAAGTTGTCGAGAAATGCGGCTTCCAGGTCCTCCCAACACCCAATTGACTCTGCTGGCAAGCTGTTCAGCCAATGCCGAGCTGGTCCTTTAAGCTTGAGTGGGAGATACTTGATGGCCTGTAGATAATCACTGCGGGCCATGTGGATATGAAGGAGATAATCTTCGATCCAAACCGCGGGGTCTGTTGTGCCATCGTAGGATTCAATGTTCACGGGTTTAAACCCTTTGGGGATTTGATGATCCATTACTTCATCTGTGAAGCATAGTGGGTGTGCGGCGCCTCTATACTGGGCAATATCACGATGTAGCTCAAGAGAGCTGTGTCTGCTGTGTTCGGCCTGGCCGGAGTTGCTGTGTCCGGCGCGACGGTAATCGTCGTGGATCATGGGGCGCCCGCGTGATCTGTAGATAGATCTTGATTGTTTTGCCTTGTCCTCCAATATGTCTCGCAAGTCCGGTGCATTCCCTCGTGGCTTCGCGCTTTTCGAGCGGTGCCGGGGTACGGTTCTGGTGGAGGGTCTAGATGCCTCTCTGTCATGGCCACGAGGTGGTCGGTCATCCGTATTGCACGCTGGTGATGAAGGTTCGTGTGCCTCCTCCTCTAATCGGGGGAGCAACTTGCATTTTGGGTAGCTTTTGGAGGGGCGTTCTAGTTCATGTTCTTCGGCCGCGAGGACCTCGGTCCATCTGTCGACCAGCAGGTCTTGATCAGCTCGAAGCTGTTGCTACTTTTTCTTTAGGCTATTTGCCGTGGCCATTAGCCTGCGTTTAAAACGCTCTTGTTCGACGGGATCCTCGGGCACGACGAATTCGTCGTCGTTGAGGCTTGCCTCGTCTCCGGAGGGAGGCATGTAATTGTCATCCTCTATCTCCTCGTCTGCCGCCCTCTCTCGAGGGATGGCTTCTCCGTCCTCCTGCGCTGAATCTTGCTGGAGGGGGTTGTCTTCGGCACTCTCTGGGGTGTTATTATCTCCGGTGCCGGAATCTCCATTCTTGCTGTGGCGGGATTTAGAGCGGTGCCGCTGACGTCGGCGCTTGGGCTGTTTCTTAGAGGAATCTGCCTCCGCTGCTTCTTCGCCGTCTCTATCCTTTGGGATGTCCACCATGTATATGTCGCATGACGAGGTGGTCTTCCAATGCCCCGTAGGTGCTGGTTCTTGATCGTCTCCGGCATCGTCGTCCATACCGTCGATGTCTTCGGAGTCGTAGTCTAGCATGTCGGTTAGGTCGTCGACAGTGGCTACAAAGTGGGTGGTGGGAGGGCTTTGAATTTCTTCGTCGTCCGCATCCCAACCGTCCTCGCCGTGGTCCGGCCAGGGCTCTCCTGATAAAGAGAGAGACTTTAGTGAATTTAGGATGTCGCCAAAGGGCGAGTGCTGAAAGATGTCCGCAGCAGTGAACTCCATGATCGGCGCCCAATCGGATTTGATTGGCAGGGGCGCAGGAGGTTCGGAGTCCGGCAATGAGTCCGGCGCCTCGGAGTCACGAGCTTTGCAAGGGACAAGGTCAGTGTTCGGCTCCATTTCCATAGAGATCGCAGCCCCCGAGGCGGTGTCCAGCCACCTGTCCTCGATCTGCGCGGTCGGCTCCGAACTATGGGTCGGAGCGGACTCGTGTGCGGCCTCCAGGGCACTATCCGGTAGCAGAGCTAAATCATGTCCACCGTGACAGTGTGGCGCGCTTGGTTGTGGCTCGAATCCATCGAAGATCAAGTCTCCGCGGATGTCAGTCGTGAATTTTAGGCTTCCAAACCTGACCTGACGACCAGGGGCGTAGCTTTCGATCTGCTCCAGATGGCCAAGCGAATTGGCCCGCAGTGCAAAGCCGCCGAACACGAAGATCTGTCCGGGGAGAAAAGTCTCACCCTGGACTGCGTTGTTATTGATTGAAGAAGCCATCAAGCCTATCGGTGACGGCACAGAGGAACTCTCAGTGAAAGCAGCAATGTCGGTGTCAAAACCGGCGGATCTCGGGTAGGGGGTCCCGAACTATGCGTCTAGGCGGATGGTAACAAGAGACAAGGGACACGATGTTTTACCCAGGTTCGGGCCCTCTTGATGGAGGTAAAACCCTACGTCCTGCTTGATTAATATTGATGATATGGGTAGTACAAGAGTGGATCTACCACGAGATCAAGGAGGCTAAACCCTAGAAGCTAGCCTATGGTATGGTTGTTGTCCTACGGACTAAAACCCTCCGGTTTATATAGACACCGGAGAGGGCTAGGGTTACACAGAGTCGGTTACAATGGTAGGAGATCTACATACCCGTATCGCCAAGCTTGCCTTCCACACCAAGGAAAGTCCCATCCGGACATGGGACGGAGTCTTCAATCTTGTATCTTCATAGTCTTGGAGTCCGGCCGATGATGATAGTCCGGCTATCCGGACACCCCCTAGTCCAGGACTCCCTCAGAGAGGTTGAGGAAGACTCCATCCAGCAGCAGCACAACGGCGTGGTGGTGATGGAGGAGCATGGCAATCCTGCAGGGCTTCGCCAAGCACCGCGGGAGAGGACAAGGGAGAGAGGTAGGGCTGCGCCAGGGAGAGGTCAAACTCATGTGTTTGCAGCCCCAAATACCTCAACTATATATAGGGAAGAGGGAGGGGGCTGCGCCTCCCCTAGGGTTCCCACCCCAAGGGTTGCGGCTGCTCCCAAAACCCATCTAGGGTGCGGCCAAGGGGGAGAAGAGGGGAAACTTGCCCCCCAAGTTAGGTGGAAGCACCCCCTCCCCAAACCCTAGGCGCCTTGGGCCCTTGTGGGGGGGGGGGGCGCACCAGCCCACCTAGGGCTGGTCCCCTACCACACTTGGCCCATGCAGCCCTCCGGGGATGGTGGCCCCACTTGGTGGACCCCCGGGACCCTCCCGGTGGTCCCGGTATGTTACCGATAAAACCCGAAACTTTTCCGGTGACCAAAACAGGACTTCCCATATATAAATCTTTACCTCCGGACTATTCCGAAACTCCTCGTGACGTCCGGGATCTCATCCGGGACTCCGAACAACATTCGGTAACCACATACAAACTTCCTTTATAACCCTAGCGTCATCGAACCTTAAGTGTGTAGACCCTACGGGTTCGGGAACCATGCAGACATGACCTAGACGTTCTCCGGCCAATAACCAACAGCGGGATCTGGATACCCATGTTGGCTCCCACATGTTCCATGATGATCTCATCGGATGAACCACTATGTCAAGGACTCAATCGATCCCGTATACAATTCCCTTTGTCTAACGGTATTGTACTTGCCCGAGATTCGATCGTCGGTATGCTGATACCTTGTTCCATCTTGTTACCGGCAAGTCTATTTACTCGTTTCGTAATACATCATCCCGTGATCAACCCCTTGGTCACATTGTGCACATTATGATGATGTCCTACCGAGTGGGCCCAGAGATACCTCTCCGTTTACACGGAGTGACAAATCCCAGTCTCGATTCGTGCCAACCCAACAGATACTTTCGGAGATACCTGTAGTGCACCTTTATAGCCACCCAATTACGTTGTGACGTTTGATACACCCAAAGCATTCCTACGGTATCCGGGAGTTGCACAATCTCATGGTCTAAGGAAATGATACTTGACATTAGAAAAGCTTTAGCATATGAACTACAATCTTTGTGCTAGGCTTAGGATTGGGTCTTGTCCATCACATCATTCTCCTAATGATGTGATCCCGTTATCAACGACATCCAATGTCCATGGTCAGGAAACCGTAACCATCTATTGATCAATGAGCTAGTCAACTAGAGGCTTACTAGGGACATGGTGTTGTCTATGTATCCACACATGTCTGAGTTTCCTTTCAATACAATTATAGCATGGATAATAAACGATTATCATGAACAAGGAAATATAATAATAATAACTAATTTATTATTGCCTCTAGGGCATATGTCCAACAATCTCCCACTTGCACTAGAGTCAATAATCTAGTTCACATCGCCATGTGATTAACACTGATAGGTCACATCGCCATGTGACCAACATCCAAAGAGTTTACTAGTGTCTTAAACTAGTTCACATCACCATGTGATTAACTCTCAATGAGTTCTGGGGTTTGATCATGTTTTGCTTGTGAGAGAGGTTTTAGTCAATGGGTCCGTAACATTCAGATCTGTATGTACTTCGCAAATCTCTAGGTCATATTGTAAATGCTGCTTCCACGCTCCACTTGGAGCTATTCCAAATGGTTGCTCCACTATACGTATCCGGTTTGCTGCTCAGAGTCACTCGGATAGGTGCTAAAGCTTGCATCAACGTAACGCTTTACGCCGAACTCTTTATCACCTCCATAATCGAGAAACATATCCTTATTCTTCTAAGGATAATTTTGACCGCTATCTGGTGGTGATCCACTCCTTGATCACCTTTGTACCCTCTTACCAGATATGTAGCAAGGCACACATCAGGTGCGGTACACAGCATAGCATACTATAGAGCCTACGTCTGAAGCATAGGGGACGACATTCGTCCTTTCTCTCACTTCTGCCGTGGTTGAGCTTTAACTCTTAACTTCATACCTTACAACTCAGGAAAGAACTCCTTCTTTGACTGATCCATCTTGAGCACCTTCAAGATCATGTCAAGGTATATGCTGATTTGAAAGTACCATTAAGTGGTTTTGATCTATCCTCATAGATCTCGATGCTCAATGTTCAAGTAGCTTAATCCAGGTTTTCCCTTGAAAAACACTTTTCAAATAACCCTATATGCTTTTCAGAAATTCTACATCATTTCTGATCAACAATATGTCAACAACATATACTCATCAGAAATTCTATAGTGCTCCCAGTCACTTCTTTGGAAATACAAGTTTCTCTTTAACTTTGTATAAACCCAAAATCTTTGATCATCTCATCAAAGCATACATTCCAACTCCGAGATGCTTACTCCAGTCCTTAGAAGGATTGCTGGAGCCAGCATACCTTTTAGCATCCTTAGGATCGACAAAAACTTTCTGATTGTATCACATACAACCTTTCCTTACAAAAACTGGTAAAGAAACTCATTTTGACATCCATCTGCCAGATTTCATAAATGCAGCTAATGCTAACATGATTCCGACGGACTTAAGCATCGCTACGGATGAGAAAATCTCATCGTAGTCAACTCCTTGAACTTGTGAAAAACTCTTCACCACAAGTCGAGCTTCATAGACGGTGACATTATCGTCCACGTCTGTCTTCTTCTTAAAGATCCATTTATCTCTATGGCTTGCCGATCATCGGGCAAGTCCACCAAAGTCCATGCTTTGTTCTGATACATGGATCCTATCTCGGATTTCATGGCTTCTAACCATTTGTCGGAATTTGGGCCCACCATCGCTTCTCCATAGCTCGTAGGTTCATTGTTGTCTAGCAACATGACCTCTAAGACAGGATTGCGTACCACTCTGAAGTAGTACGCGTCCTTGTTGACCTACGAGGTCCGGTAGTGACTTGATCCGAAGCATCATGATCACTATCATCAACTTCCACTTCAATTGGTGTAGGTGCCACATGAACAACTTCATGTGCCCTGCTACTCACTGGTTGAAGTGATGGTTCAATAAACTCATCAAGTGTTGGTGTACTAGAATAGGGGTACCCTAGTATCCCGAACTTGTGCACGGGCAGTTGCAGCACCCCGCGGCAAGGCTCGCCGGGTCACCGCCAAGATCATCCATGACCCCTTAAAGAGACAAGACCCCGGCAAGAGGAGCTTACCGGGAAGCCATTCAAGAACAAAATATTCAACCCGAGAAGACAAGGCCCCGACAAGAGGAGCTTGCCGAGAAGGCCAACCAAGGCATCTCAAGAACGCTTGCCGCGACGCACCACGCATCCCGGCAAGGCACGGTGAGCGACAAGCTCCCGGGCCCGACAAGATAGCGCCCGCGGCAAGATACTTGCCGCGGCAAGCGGTCGCTCCGCACCCAGGCTCCAGCACATCCACCAACGTGTCGTCCTGGGACCCTTCCAGGCACGCGTGGCAGAGGGCTGTGCAGCCAGCAGTGCGCGGTGGCAAGCGGCGCTGACAAGAAGGCCATCATGGCAATCGGTGGCGCCCCTGACGGTCTCTTCTCGCACTGTTTAGACGACACAGACGGGCATTTAATGCCCTTGTCCCCTGCCGTCAGGGTTAGGTATGATACACTGTGGCTACAGTAGAGGTAGCTGTACCTACCACATCCTTTTTCCATTTTTACCCTTTCTGTCTACGTTGCCACCTGTCGGTGACCCCTTGAGCATATAAAAGGAGGCCCATGCGCGACGTAGAAGGGGTTCGGCTCATTCGAAGCACCAAGAACACTCTCACGCTCGGTCTGGTAGCGCCCATCGCTCCTGAGCAAGAACTCAATACAATCAAACAAGCAGCAGTAGGAGTGTTATCTCTCCGGAGAGCTCCGAAGCTGGGTAAACTTCTCGTGTGCATTGCCTCGATCCGCTCTTCGTGCGACCTCCGCCCCCCTCCGAACCGAAAGGGGCTCGGTCCGCCGGTCCCCATAGGTGTTCGTGGATCAGTTTCCCCGACATCTTTGGCGGGCCAGGTAGGGGGCGTCGAGATCGTGTGATCCCGATCCGGCGTGCACACGAGCTAAATCTTCATCATCTTCATCGACATGCCACCGAAGAAGAAGGCTTCGGAGGCAGCTGTTCCGTCCGCGTCGTTTCCGCCGCCACCGGAGCAAACGGGTGGTGGAGTGGACGCTGGCGGAAGAACGGGCATCGACGAGGGTGCTCACAGTGCTGCCAAGTCCAAGGACAAGGCAGCACAGACCTCGGCATCCGTACGCGCACCGCGCCCGTCTCAGGAGGCGCAGGACCAGCAGCGTCATGGCGTTCGCAGCGCCATACCTCCCGCTGGGCCAAGATCAAGCTGGTGGGTCTCGCGGAGTTCAAGACCAGCATGCACGCCAGCATGCTGGCCCCAGCGAAGTGCGGTCGCCTGGACAGGATACTGCTCCTTCTAACATAGTTAGAAGTCCGAGCATATCCCGCTCCTCGCACCGTTCGCCGCTGCCGCCCACCACTCCAGCAGAAGCCTTGGCACGAGCTCAACTGCTTCTAGATTACCCTCCGACGGCGGACAAGACCGACGAGTGGAGGGCCACCATTCAGAGTCTCATCGGCTTCGCCAACGGCGACACTGCGCGGCAACCAAGCACTTCGCTGCCGCGGCAAGGCTGCCGGACGCGAGCCGATGGCGACAAGACCGATGGGGGTGCGACTTCCATGCACTCACCACCACGAAGGCCAAGATCGCCGACTCGCCGGGTCCACCTCGACAGTGACTCCACCGTGTCATCAGATCCGCGTGCTTGTCGCGATCAGCGCCAAGTTCTGCACGAACGACAGCAAGAGGACGCTCGTACCCGCATCGAGCATCGAAGAGAAGTGCGGCGTCAATCTGACGAGCGTGCTGGGCCCTTTGTCGACATGCATGCGCCAGGGGAACCGGGCGACTTGCCGTACACGGTAGGTTGCCCTGCGTTCACCCGTGAGCTGCGGCAAGTCCAGTGGCCCAGCAAGAAGAATTTCAAGCCAGATGTACCAGAGAAGTACGACGGCAAGTCGCATCCGTCAGAGTTCCTCAGGATCTACACCATCGCGGTGCAGGCTGCCGGGGGACGAGACGATAAGATCCTTGCCAATTACTTCCCGCTGGTGCTGAAGCCTAACGTCAGATCCTGGCTCATGCACTTGCCGGACAACTCCATTTCTTCTTGGGCAGATCTATGCCATCAGTTTGTCGGTGCCTTTACAGGCGGCCACAAGCCTCATAGCCAAGAAAGCGATCTTCATCTGCTTGCCCAGAAGGAAGGAGAGCCTCTGTGCAAGTACATTCAGAGATTCAGCCGTGTACAGCACAACATCCCAGATGTCCACCCCGCTGCGGTCATCAACGCGTTTCATCAGAACGTGCGAAACCGCAGGATGAGGGAGGAGATGGTGATGTGCAAGATCAGGGACTTCAGCGAGATTTATGCCCTGGCCGACAAGTGTGCACGTGCTGAAGAGGGGAGGAGGCTCCCTGGAGAGAACACAGGAGCAGGAGGATCGGACAGTGAGGATGCTGCCCCGACAAGGAAAGGCCGGCGGCGGAACAACAGATGGAAGAAAGGCAAAGAAGTGCTGGTTGTCGAGCAGTCCGGCAACGGAGGTGGCGCCAAGAAAGCTACAGCTGGTGGCTCCGGCAAGGAGACCTAGGCTGTGGCAGCCGCCGACAAGCAGGACAGCTCCGGCAAGCAGTATTGCAAGATCCATCGCACCAAGGGCCATGACCTCCAGAGTTGTAAGAAGGTCGAGCAGCTTGTTGAGCAGCAGAAGGCTGAGTACGAGCGACGCGACAAGGAGAAAGCCCAGGAAGGTGCTGGGGGAGCCAGCAAGAAACTCCCCGGCCGGGGAGGACGCCACGGCAAGGCCAAGCAGCGGCAAGGAGATAGGCCTCCCCGTGGCCGCGACAAAGATGAAGACGGCGACGATGACGAAGATATGGATGATGATGAGGCCGATGAGCAGGAATTTCAGAAAGCCACAGAGGTCCTGTGCGTTGACGGCGGCGCTTCCCTGCATGCTTCACACCGCCAACTCAAGCAGTGGATGCGAGAAGTTGACGCAGCAGAACCATCCATGGAGTCACGCAGGCCTCTGAAATGGTCCAGCACGCCTATCATCTTTGATATTGAGGATCACCCTGATCGCATAACTGCGGTCGGGTGCTTGCCGATGTTGGTTTCACCAACTATCCGCAACCTCAAGGTCACGAAGATGCTAGTTGTCGGCGGGGCCGGCTTGAACCTGATATCCTCCGCAGTCCTCCAGAAACTCCAGATCCCTGACAGCGAGCTCGAAGAGACCGGCCCATTCCAAGGAATCAACCCGGGAAGGAGCAAGCCGAAGGGAAAGATCACGTTGCCGGTCACATTTGGCAGCGAGCTGAACTTCAGGACTGAGAGGGTCACTTTTGACGTTGCTGATTTTCCATTACCTTACAATGGGATCCTCGGCCGTCCTGCACTCGCCAAGTTCATGGCAGCCTCTCACTATGCATACAACGTGCTCAAAATGCCAGGCCCGATAAGCATCATCTCTGTCCCTGGCGACAAGAAAGATGCCCTTATCTGCACCGACAAGATTTACCGGGAAGCAGCAGCCGCAGCCGATCGCAAGGCACTTGCCGCTGAAACTCCCGGGGGGAAGAAGACCAAGTCCGGCAAGAGTTCTGGTACCCACTCCGGCAAGCGCACCTCTTCGGAGTGCTGCGCTACCGTCGAGGACGCACCATCGAGCTCCACTGGCAAGTGCAAGAAGACGATGGCAGCTCCACCTGAGACCAAGAAGGTGTCCGCCAAGGAGGACGGTACTGGTGGTACCTTCACCATCAGTGCCACTCTCGACCCTAAATAGGAAAGCGTGCTCATTGCTTTCCTGCGGGCGAATGTTGACGTATTTGCATGGCAACCGTCTGATATCCCCGGTGTTCCCAGGAAAGTAATTGAGCACCACCTAGCCGTTTGTCCTCATGCGCGGCCCGTCAAGCAGAAAGTCAGGAAGCAAGCAGTGGAGCGCCAAGAGTTTATTGCAGAAGAAATCAAGAAGCTGGAAGCAGCAGGCCTTGTCAGAGGAGTGCTTCATCCCACGTGGTTGGCCAATCCTGTAGTCGTGCGCAAGGCCAACGGAAAATGGAGGCTTTGTATAGACTTCACTGATGTCAATAAAGCTTGTCCTAAAGATCCATTTCCCTTGCCGCGCATTGACCAGATTGTTGACTCCACAGCCGGATGTGATTTGCTTTCATTTCTTGATGCATACTCAGGATACCATCAGATCTTCATGGCAGAAGAGGATGAGGAGAAAACCACATTCATCACCCCATGTGGCACGTATTGTTTCGTACGGATGCCCTTCGGGTTGAAGAATGCTGGTTCAACGTTTGCAAGGGTAGTCCATGTCGCTTTTGAACCCCAGATACAGAGGAATGTGGAAGCCTACATGGATGATATAGTGGTCAAGAGCAAAGACAAGGCTACTCTGATTCAAGATTTAGATGAGACCTTTCCAAATCTGCGCAAGATCAACCTCAAGCTCAACCCTGAGAAGTGCGTGTTTGGAGTTCCATCCGGCAAGCTTCTCGGGTTCTTTGTGTCTCAGCGGGGAATTGAAGCCAATCCCGACAAGATCAAGGCCATCGAGCAGATTGAAGCACCAAAGCGCGTCAAGGATGTGCGAAGGCTTGCCGGTTGCGTGGCTGCTCTCAACAGGTTTATCTCTAAGTCTGCTGAGCGTGCCCTGCCGTTTTTCAAAATATTGAAAAAGGCAGGTCCAATGAAATGGACTCCGGAAGCAGAGGCTGCGCTGCAGGACTTGAAGAGGTACCTCTCCTCCACTCCAATACTTGTCGCACCTAGGCCACAAGAGAAGTTGCTGCTGTATCTAGCAGCAACCAATCAAGTGGTTAGTACTGCGTTAGTAGCGGAGAGGGAGGCGGATGATGAGCCAGCAACCACGACAAGTACATCCAGCGACAAGCAGGGGGCTTTGCCGACAAGCTCTGGTCCCGACAAGGATGGATCTGCACAGGTGCGCGAAGAGGTGCAGAAGAAAATGGTGCAGCGCCCAGTTTACTTTGTCAGTTCCCTCCTGCAGGGGGCTAGATCAAGGTACTCTGGTGTGCAGAAGTTGCTTTTTGGCCTTCTCGTGGCCTCGAGAAAGCTGCGCCATTACTTCCAGGCACATGAGATCACAGTTGTCACTCGCTTTCCGCTGAAGAGGATACTGCAGAATCCAGAAGCAACGGGCAGGATTGTCGAGTGGGCACTGGAACTGTCAAGCTTTGGCCTCAAGTTTGAGAGCACTTCAACGATCCAAAGCAGAGCATTGGCAGAGTTCATAGCAGAATGGACGCCAACACCAGACGAAGAAATTCCAGAAACGAGCATCCCCGTCAAGGAGGCAAGCAAAGAGTGGCTGATGTACTTTGATGGTGCCTTCTCGCTCCAAGGCGCCGGTGCTGGCGTGCTGCTTACCGCACCCACCGGAGAGCACCTCAAGTACGTAGTACAGATGCACTTTCCCAAGGAGCAGGCAACAAACAATACTGCAGAGTATGAAGGCTTGCTTGCCGGTCTCAGGATCGCGGCAGACCTTGGGATCAAGAAGCTCATTGTCAGAGGTGACTCGCAGCTTGTCGTCCGCCAAGTAAACAAGAATTATCAGAGTCCATTGATGGAAGCTTATGTTGATGAGGTGATAAAGCTAGAAGAGCACTTTGACGGCCTACAGATGGAACATGTCCCAAGAGCTCAGAATGACATCGCTGATAGCCTGTCAAAGTGCGCCGCACTAAAGTTGCCTGTGGAACCAGGGATTTTTGTGCTCAAGCTGACTCAACCATCCGTAACACCATCAACTGGACAGAGCAAGAAGAGGAAGTTGGTTTCTGGTGACTACTTTCTGGCAGAGCTTCCCGAAGCCGCCGCCAAGAAGGTCCCCAAAATCGACGCCAAGAGTGCTGAGGGGCAGTCTGCTCCGGCAAGCCTTACGGTTTGTTCCACTGAAGCAGACGCTCCCGACAAGTTTTGCTCCAGCAAGCTTGCCGGGGAACATCAAGCTCCGGCTGAGCCGCAGGTTCTTGCCGTGGAAGCGGATGTTCCCGCAGCAACAGATATGCCTTTAGTCCTTGTTGTCGAGCCACAAGCTCCAGCATGGGCGCAGCAGATTGTCCGTTTCCTTCAGACAGGAGAACTTCCCGAAGAGCAAGAAGAAGCGGAAAAAGTAGCCCGGCAGTCAAGTATGTACAAGTTTGTTGACAACACACTGTACAGGATAAGACTCAACGGTGTGAAATTGAAGTGTATTCGCCGGGAAGATGGACAGCAACTGTTGGCGGAGATACATGGAGGCATATGTGGCCACCACATTGGCGCAAGAGCACTTGCCGGCAAAGCGTTCCGGCAAGGCTTCTTTTGGCCGACAGCCCTCCAGGATGCAACTGCACAAGTAACCAAGTGTGAAGCGTGCCAGTTCCATTCCTAGCAGATTCACCAGCCAGCTGAAGCTCTCCAGACAATCCCTTTATCCTGGCCATTTTCGGTCTGGGGGCTCGACATCCTCGGACCCTTCCCCCGAGCTGTCGGGGGCTTTGAGTTCTTGTACGTCGCTATCGACAAGTTCACAAAGTGGCCGGAAGTGGAGCCGATGAGGAAGGTGATAGCCCAGTCAGCAGTCAAGTTCTTCAGGTCGATTGTTTGCCGTTTTGGGTTCCCTAACAGGATCATCACCAACAACGGCACGCAATTTACGAGCCGCACCTTCATGCAGTATGTCCAAGATCTTGGCGCCAAGGTCTTCTTCGCTTCTGTTGCTCATCCGAGAAGCAACGGTCAAGCGGAGAGGGCAAATGCTGAAGTGCTGCGAGGCCTCAAGACCAGAACTTTCAACAAGCTGCGCAGGTGCGGAAGAAACTGGATCGAGGAGCTGTCGGTCGTTCTTTGGTCGATCAGGACGACGCCAAATCGAGCCACTGGCCAGACACCTTTCGCTCTAGTCTATGGAGCAGAGGCAGTTCTCCCCACAGAACTCGTTTACGGGTCGCCTCGAGTGCTCGCTTATGACGAGCTCGAGAAAGAGCAGCTGCGACAAGATGACGCGCTGCTCCTTGAGGAAGACCGGCTTCAGGCTGTTGTGCGAGCCGCTCGCTACCAGCAAGCTTTGCGTCGCTACCATAGCCGCAAAGTTAGGGCCAGAAGTTTCGAGGAAGGCGACCCTTGTTCTTCAGCGTGTTCAGTCCGCCAAGAATTCCAACAAGTTGACGCCGAAGTGGGAAGGCCCTTATCGGGTGAAACGAGTCACTAGGCCTGGCGCTGTCCGCCTTGAGACCAAAGATGGCATTCCAGTGAGCAACTCCTGGAACCTCGAACATCTTCGTAAGTTTTACCCATAGGGCGCGGTTGCCGGAAGCTTTTCCGGCAACCACCTTTTGTACAAGTCTTGCCGCTGTTGCATGTAATCCTTTGTACAAAGCCGGGCGCAGACCCCGTGCATAAATAAAGCTCATGTGCTTCGCACAGCTTGTCAATTTCATGCTTTCTTTCTTTTTGCATGTATCTTCTGACACTTTGTGCAGCACCAGACCCCGGTAAGCAATAACGAGTCGTAAGGCTCCATATCATTACTTTCTCTTCTGTCTCTTTCTCAAAAGAAGGAAGGTTCCCTCGCCCACAAGGTTTGCCGGGGGGAAGGAGAAGATAATGGTGTGGACCGGGCCGTTCAAGAAATTTTTGCCTTGCCGGGAAGCAAACGACAGAAAAGCTAAGTTTGCCAAAGTTTGAGCAATCAGTTTTTAAAATTTTAAGTTATCTTCCTTGAACGACCGTGCTTTGTATGGAAAACCTATGCGCGGAGGAACCAACTCGTAGCTAGTTGCGCCCTTACTGTGTTTCGAGCCCGCTCAACAACTTAAGTGAGCTGCGACTAGCTGCCACAAGGTTGCTTGTCGGTGGCAGCACCACCAGCAGGCTGCTGAAGTTCCACACTCAGCGCTCGCGGCAAGGGTGCCTGCGCCGGCAAGTTTCCCTAAAAAGCGTAGGGCAGAAACATACAAAGCCAAGAGTCGAGTAAAGGAAGTAACATAGCAATTATTACCTAAGATAGAGTTATATTACAAAAGTAACTTGTCGCGCCTCTAATAAAGTGTTCCCATGACATGACTGGCAGCGGCAAGAAAAGAAGAAAACGGACGGCCTAATCTACGCGGCCGCCATCAACCCTCTTGACCTCATTCACCTTGTCCACAATGGATGCGACAAGGGCTTTGAGCGCTTCAAGATCAGCATCGGCCGGCAGCTTCTTGAGGACGTTGGCGAGGTTGAGGCCTGGGTTGCGGAAGGCCACCTTCACCAACACCTTCTCCAAGACTCAGGCACGGATCGTGCGCGACTCGTCGGCCAGCTGCTTCGGAGCTGCTGAAGGGCTGTCGCCATGCCTTTGAAGAATATGGTGAGCTTGGCGCTGGGGGGGAGATTCTCATCGGAGGAGTACCCAAAGTCCTCCACCCCCAGCTGCGCCAGCTCCCCGTCAATGACAGCAGCGATGTTCACGAGGCCCTTCGTCCAGAGCTCAACAGTATCCTTGAAAGTGTTCTGGGTCTCGGCGTCCCTCGCCACCAACGCTTCGTTGCCCTTGATCTCCTCCTTCAAATCCGCCTCCCGCTTCCTGGCGCCGTCCAACGTCTCCATCAGGGTGGCCAGCTTCAGCTCCAGATCGGCATTGGAATCCTTGGCGGCGCTCAGCTCCTTGCCCTTCTCGGCGAGTTGACCCTGCAGCTCACCGTGGGCGAGGGCGTCCTTCTCGCGCTCGAGCTTGAGCGCGGCAAGCTCCTCGCCGCTTGCTTTCAGATGAGCCTCTAGCTGCGCCACCTTTGCCTCCAAACCCTCCTTGGCGGCCTCGGCAGCTGCGGCCGCATCCTTTGCTTCCTTGAGCGCCCCGCCAAGTGCCTGCTCACGCGCGGCAAGATCCTCCTCCTGGCTATCGAGGTTTACTTTCCTCTGAGTCAGCTCCCCTTCCCGCGCAGAAAACTCCTCAGCAGCAAGCCGCTGCTGCTCTTCGGCTTCGGCCTTCTCAAGGATAAATGCCTTCCGGGCCTCGACGAGCTGCGCGCGCTCCTGTGCGACGGCCCGGAGAGCCTCCTGGTTGCGCTCCCGGAGTTCCTCCGCACGCTTCTCAATGTCCGCTCCCGCCTGCGCGACAAGCGCTTCCCGGGACTCCACTTTGGCTTGGCGGGCGTGGTATAGCGACACCAGCTTCCGGAGTAGCCGCTCCTCCTCAGACTCGCCGCCGCTGCTGCTTGGCGCGTCAACCAGTGATAGCCCAGCGGAGGCGAGCACCTCCCCGTCGAAAGCTTCTCCTTCGACTGGCGCCCTGGAGCTCGACGCCCAGGGGAGCTTGATGAAGACACCCTCACCGGCCTTTAGATAGACGTCGGACTGGGGCTCCTCGGAGCCTGGCGCTGCGGCGGCGGCGGAGGGATCGGCGGTCGGTGCAGCGCCCGGCGCTCCTGCGGCCTCGGGGCCGTCAGTGCGACCGCCGGACCCTTCGCCAGCTCCCGCGCCAGCAGCCTTGGCGGCCTCCTCGTCGGCGGGGTCATCAGCACTGGCTTCTTCTTTGGCGGCATCGTCAGCATCGCCGCGCACATTCTCCTCGCCGCCCGCCTCGGTCTCCATTGGCTCTGTGGAAGGTGGATCTGGCGAACGGAGAAGGAGAAGAAGTCAAGGTCCAAAAAGAAAGATCAGAAGAACACGAGGGAGATTTCAAGCAAGGGATTACCTGCACTGGGGTCCATGATCATGGGCTCCACCACCGGGGGATCAATAGTGCTGCCCCTTGCCGGAGACTCCTCCCTTGCCGGAGGTTGCTCCCTTGCCGGAGAGCGCTCCCTTGCCGGAGAATCCTCCCTTGGCGGTGTAGAGGAAGCAGACGGCACGTCGGAGACGGTTCCCGAGCCCTCCTGGTGAAGCTGTTCTACTCCTACACAAGCAAATCAACGATCAGATTTCAGCAAAGAAAAGAGCACCCGCGTGCGCCCAAAAAGCAGAAAGTGAATGATGTACTTACGCTGGGGGCTGCTTCGTGGAGCGGTATCAAGTTCCGGCAAGGTGGTCTCGGGCGCTCCCCCTGTTGTTTCGACGGGCTCGTCCTCGATGATAACCACCGAAACTTTGGCCCTCTTCGCCGCTCTTTGAGCCAACGTCCTGAAAAGGAACAAGTTCAAATTGAAGCAAGTTAGATACAAGATAAAGCTACGAGATTGAAGAACTACAAGTACAGCAGCAAAGTCTTACTCTTCTTCCTCCTCGTCGGAGCTGAGCGTAGAGAGGTCGAAGTCCGGCCCACCTGCAGCACGACGAGGTGGAGGAGTAGGATCCCTTGTCCGCTTGGCGGGTGCGGTGGCAGTGGCGCGGGAAGATCCAGCTCCAGTTGCCGCAGCAGCATGAGGCGCTCCCGCGGCAACATCACTTGTCGCGGTGGAGCGTGTCGCGCGGCGCGTCGGTTGCTGACTCCTTTGTCGCCCCACTGCATCCCCGCCCCTGCGAAGGCGCCTTCTTGGTTGAGCTGGGGGCTGCGCTGTGGGCTCCGTCTGCGGCAAGTGGCCTGGAGATGGCGGGCCGCTTGCATGCTCGGCGGGCTCACCCTCGGCGGGCTCGCTCGACTCGACCTCCGGTGCGGCAAGTTCTTCCTCGCCGTCGATCCACTCTCGCTCGGCAAGGCTTGCCGCCGCCTCCGCCTCTGCCTCTTCCACAGTGAAGCCAAACTCACCCGCGGCAGCGGCTGCCGCCGCTTCTTCCGCCCTGGTGGCGATGCGTCGCATCTCCTCCTCGGTAGTGTCGCGGGTGAGGCTCCTCTTCTCGTCGGCATGGACCTCCACCTCCACCAGCCCATCGAAGAATTGCTGCACCACCTCGTCGGCTGGCTCTTGCCACGTTGGGACGAGGCCATGCGAGTCACACTGCGGCATCATCGCGCGGATGCGGTCGAGGGAAGAATTGTTGCACAGCGGGACGACCCCCGCTGGCAACCTGAACCACTCTGGATGCTGGGGATCATGCTTGAACAGCTCCTTGAGCATCGCATCCAGCTCCAGCACGGTGAAGTTGAAATTGAGGCCCGGGCGCAGCCGCATGATATCTGCCGGGCCGCCAAACTCCCAAGCGGGTCTCTTCCTCTCTTGCAGGGGGGCGATGCGGCGGCGGAGAAAATCTGCGCCTACGGCACCCACAGTCAACCCGGCAACCCTGAGACGCAAGATTCTGGTGGTGGCAATCTTCAGCCTCGCGTCCTCCGGGGCCAGGCTGCTCCAATCATTGCCGTGCACTACTGGAACTTGGCGCAAGGTGGTAGACGGCTGCGGGTCCTCCTCCATGATCCAGCACCACTCAGCTCTCCACTCCTCCCACTTGCTACGGAGCTCCCCCTCCAGATACGCCTCCTTGCCAGCCCTCGAGATCCAGGCGATCCCCCCGGAAAGCGGCTCTCCTTTCTCGACCCGAGGCATGAAGTAATGGCGGAAAAGAGCAACATTTGGGTGGACTCCGACAAAGTTTTCGCACAGATGTGCGAAAACGGACATGGTCAAGACGGCGTTGGGAGTGAAATCAAGGAGATGAAACCCGTAGGTGTTCATGATATCACAGAAAAATTCCGAGAAGGGCGGACAGAGACCACAATAGAAGAACAGCGGGAAGAATGGATACCCATACGGAGCCCGTGTCGAGGCGGCGGCGGAGAGTACCTTCGTGCGCGGATGCGCACGCGTCTCCGTCGACCAGAAGAGATAGAACCACTGCCTCAGCCCCGCCGCGTCGAGCTCGGCGGGGAAAGTGGCCCGCTCCTTCCGTAGCGCCTCGAGCCGCAGCGCCTCGGCCGACTTCGCGACCTTCCCGGTCTTCGGAGCCATAGCGAAGGTGGTGGAGGAGGTCGACGGCGTTGGTGGCAACGGCGGAGATGGGGGGGGGCGGAGCACTGCTTTCTCAGAGGAGAGGGGAACGGCGGAGATTTTGGAGTAGTAAACAGACAAGGTGAGCAACTGCCTCTGTTTCCTCTGCTTATAAAGACGGAGGGGGCGGACGTTACGCTCTTTCGAATAAAGAATCCCCCACGATCTCTCCCACGACGCCGCATTCAACGCGTGCCGTTCGGGGAGGGCGCGGTGGATGCGGAGTAGGAAACGGCACGACCCAGGCCGCGTGTGCCCGTGCCCTATTTTGGGCCTGGCCCAACAGCGCTCGGCACCGTGTGTGGCCCAGGCCCAGGGGCTCCTGTGGGTGTACTAGAATAGGGGTACCCTAGTATCCCGAACTTGTGCACGGGCAGTTGCAGCACCCCGCGGCAAGGCTCGCCGGGTCACCGCCAAGATCATCCGTGACCCCTTAAAGAGACAAGACCCCGGCAAGAGGAGCTTGCCGGGAAGCCATTCAAGAACAAAATATTCAACCCGAGAAGACAAGGCCCCGGCAAGAGGAGCTTGCCGGGAAGGCCAACCAAGGCATCTCAAGAACGCTTGCCGCGACGCGCCACGCGTCCCGGCAAGGCACGGTGAGTGACAAGCTCCCCGGCCCGACAAGATAGCGCCCGCGGCAAGATACTTGCCGTGGCAAGCGGTCGCTCCACACTCAGGCTCCAGCACATCCACCAACGTGTCGTCCTGGGACCCTTCCAGGCACACGTGGCGGAGGGCTGTGCAGCCAGCGGTGTGCGGTGGCAAGCGGGCTGACAAGAAGGCCATCATGGCAATCGGTGGCGCCCCTGACGGTCTCTTCTCGCACTGTTTAGACGACATAGACGGGCATTTAATGCCCTTGTCCCCTGCCGTCAGGGTTAGGTATGATACACTGTGGCTACAGTAGAGGTAGCTGTACCTACCACATCCTTTTTCCATTTTTACCCTTTCTGTCTATGTTGCCACCTGTCTGTGACCCCTTGAGCATATAAAAGGAGGCCCATGCGCGACGTAGAAGGGGTTCGGCTCATTCGAAGCACCAAGAACACTCTCACGCTCGGTCTGGTAGCGCCCATCGCTCCTGAGCAAGAACTCAATACGATCAAACAAGCAGCAGTAGGAGTGTTATCTCTCCGGAGAGCTCCGAAGCTGGGTAAACTGCTCGTGTGCATTGCCTCGATGCGCTCTTCGTGCGACCTCCGCCCCCCTCCGAACCGAAAGGGGCTCGGTCCGCCGGTCCCCATAGGTGTTCGTGGATCAGTTTCCCCGACATCAAGTCTCCACCATCCTCCCACTCAATTCTTTCGAGAGAAACTTTTCCTCGAGAAAGGATCCGTTTCTAGAAACAATTACATTTGCTTCCGGATTTGAGATAGGAGGTATACCCAACCATTTTGGGTATCCTATGAAGATGTATTTATCCGTTTTGGGTTCGAGCTTATCACGATGAAACCTTTTCACATAAGTGTCGCAGCCCCAAACTTTTAAGAAACGACAACTTAGGTTTCTCCAAACCATAGTTCAAATGGTGTCGTCTCAACGGAATTACATGGTGCCCTATTAAAGTGAGTGCGGTTGTCTCTAATGCCTAACCCATGAATGATAGTGGTAATTCGATAAGAGATATCATGGTACGCAACCATATCCAATAGGGTGCAACTATGATGTTCGGACACACCATCACACTATGGTGTTCCAGGCGGTATTAATTGTGAAACATTTCCACAATGTCTTAATTGCGTGCCAAAGCTCGTAACTCAGTTACCCGTCTCTATGATCATATCATAGACATTTTATCCTCTTGTCACAATGATCTTCAACTTCACTCTGAAATTACTTGAACCATTCAATAATTCAGACTTGTGTTTCATCAAGTAAATATACAACATCTACTCGAATTATCTGTGATGTAAGAACATAACGATATTCACTGCATGCCTCAGCACTCATTGGACTGCACACATCAAAATGTGTTACTTCCAACAAGTTGATATCTTGTTCCATCTTACTGAAAATGAGGCTTTTCAGTCATCTTGCCCATGTGGTATGATTTGCATATCTCAAGTGATTCAAAATTAAGTGAGTCCAAACGATCCATCTGCATGGAGTTTCTTCATGCGTATACACCAATAGACATGGTTCGCATGTCTCAAACTTTTCAAAAACGTGTGAGTCCAAAGATCCATCAACATGGAGCTTCTTCATGCGTTTTATACCAATATGACTTACATGGCAGTGCCACAAGTAAGTGGTACTATCATTACTATCTTATATCTTTTGGCATGAAAATGTGTATCACTACGATCAAGATTCAATAAACCATTCCTTTAGGTGCAAGACCATTGAAGGTATTATTCAAATAAATAGAGTAACCATTATTCTCCTTAAATGAATAACCGTATTGCTATAGACATAATCCAATCATGTCTATGCTCAACGCAAACACCAAATGACAGTTATTGAGGTTTAATACTAATCTTGATGGTAGAGGGAGCGTGCGATGTTTGATCACATCAAACATGGAAACACTTCCAACACATATCGTCAGCTCACCTTTAGCTAGTCTCCGTTTATTCCGTAGCCTTTTATTTTGAGTTACTAACACTTAGCAACTGAACCGGTATCTAATACCCTGGTGCTACTAGGAGTACTAGTAAAGTACACATTAACTTAATGTATATCCAATATACCTCTATCGACCTTGCCAGCCTTCTTGTCTACCGAGTATCTAGGGCAATCCTGTTCCAGTGGCTGTTCCCCTTATTACAGAAGCATTTAGTCTCGGGTTTAGGTTCAACCTTGGGTTTCTTCACTGGAGCAGCAGCTGATTTGCCGTTTCATGAAGTATCCCTTCTTGCCCTTGCCCTTCTTGAAACTAGTGGTTTCACCAACCATCAACAATTGATGCTCCTTCTTGATTCTACTTTCGCGGTGTCAAACATCGTGAATACCTCAAGGATCATCATATCTATCCCTGATATGTTATAGTTCATCACGAAGCTCTAGCAGCTTGGTGGCAATGACTTCGGAGAAACATCACTATCTCATCTGGAAGATCAACTCCCACTCGATTCAAGTGATTGTTGCACTCAGACAATCTGAGCACAAGCTCAACGATTGAGCTTTTCTCCCTTAGTTTGCATGCTAAGAAAATCGTTGGAGGTCTTATACCTCTTGACGTGGGCACGAGCCTGAAATCCCAATTTCAGCCCTCGAAACATCTCATATGTTCCGCGACATTTCGAAAACGTCTTTGGTGCCTCAACTCTAAACCGTTTAACTGAACTATCACGTAGTTATCAAAACGTGTATGTCCGATGTTCGCAGCATCCACAGACGAAGTTTGGGGTTCAGCACACTGAGCAGTGCATTAAGGACATAAGCTTTCTACTGTCCGCATAATCGCTACTGTCAACTTTCAACTATATTTTCTCTAGGAACATATCTAAATAGTGGAACTAAAGCGCGAGCTTACGACATAATTTGCAAAGATATTTTGACTATGTTCAGGATAATTAAGTTCATCTCATGAACTCCCACTCAGATAGACATCCCTCTAGTCATCTAAGTGATTACATGATCTGAGTCAACTAGGCCGTGTCCGATCATCACGTGAGATGAACTAGTCATCATCGGTGAACATCTTCATGTTGATCGTATCCACCATACGACTCATGCTCGACCTTTCGGTCTCTTGTGTTCCGAGGCCATGTCTGTACATGCTAGGCTCGTCAAGTTAACCTAAGTGTTTCGCGTGTGTAAATCTGGCTTACACCCGTTGTATGTGAACGTAAGAATCTATCACACCCGATCATCACGTGGTGCTTCGAAACGACGAACTTTCGCAACGGTGCACTGTTAGGGGGAACACTTTCTTGAAATTTTAATGAGGGATCATCTTATTTTCTACCGTCGTTCTAAGCAAATAAGATGTATAAACATGATAAACATCACATGCAATCAAATAGTGACATGATATGGCCAATATCATTTTGCTCCTTTTGATCTCCATCTTTGGGGCTCCATGATCATCATTGTCACCGGCATGACACCATGATCTCCATCATCATGATCTCCATCATCGTGTCTCCATGAAGTTGTCTCTCCAATTACTTCTACTACTGTGGCTACCGGTTAGCAATAAAGTAAAGTAATTACATGGCGTTTGTTTAATGACACGCAGGTCATATAATAAATTAAGACAACTCCTATGGCTACTGCCGGTTGTCATACTCATCGACATGCAAGTCGTGATTCCTATTACAAGAACATGATCAATCTCATACATCACATATCATTCATCACATTCTTCTTGGCCATATCACATCACATAGCATACCCTGCAAAAACAAGTTAGACGTCCTCTAATTGTTGTTTGCATGTTTTACATGGCTGCTATGGGTTTCTAGCAAGAACGTTTCTTACCTACGCAAAACCACAACGTGATATGCCAATTGCTATTTACCCTTTATAAGGACCCTTTTCATCGAATCCGTTCCGACTAAAGTGGGAGAAACTGGCACCCGCTGGCCACCTTATGCACCAAGTGCATGTCAGTCGATGGAACCTGTCTCACGTAAGTGTACGTGTAAGGTCGGTCCGGGCCGCTTCATCCCACAATGCCGCCGAATCAAGATTGGACTAGTAACGGTAAGCATATTGAACAAAATCAACGCCCACAACTACTTTGTGTTCTACTCGTGCAAAGAATCTACGCAGTAGACCTAGCTCATGATGCCACTGTTGAAGAACGTAGCAGAAATTCAAAATTTTCCTATGTGTCATCAAGATCTATCTATGGAGAAACCAGCAATGAGGGGAAGGAGAGTGCATCTACATACCCTTGTAGATCACTAAGCGGTAGCGTTCAAGAGAATGGGGTTGAAGGAGTCGAACTCGTCGTGATCCAAATCACCGGAGATCCTAGTGCCGAACGGATGGCACCTCCGCGTTCAACACACGTACAGCCCGGTGACGTCTCCCATGCCTTGATCCAGCAAGGAGAGAGGAAGTGGTTGAGGAAGACTCCATCCAGCAGCAGCACAATGGCATGGTGGTGATGGAGGAGCGTGCCAATCCTGCAGGGCTTCGCCAAGCACCGCGGGAGAGGAGAAGGGAGAGAGGTAGGGCTGCGCCAGGGAGAGGTCAAACTCATGTGTTTGCAGCCCCAAATACCTCAACTATATATAGGGGAGAGGGAGGGGGCTGCGCCTCCCCTAGGGTTCCCACCCCAAGGGGCGCGGCTGCCCCAAAACCCATCTAGGGTGCGGCCAAGGGGGAGAAGAGGGGAAACTTGCCCCCCAAGTTAGGTGGAAGCACCCCCTCCCAAAACCCTAGGCGCCTTGGGCCCTTGTGGGGGGGGGTGCACCAGCCCACCTGGGGTTGGTCCCTTCCCACACTTGGACCATGCAGCCCTTCGGGGATGGTGGCCCCACTTGGTGGACCCCCGGGACCCTCCCGGTGGTCCCGGTACGTTACCAATAAAACCCGAAACTTTTCCGGTAACCAAAACAGGACTTCCCATATATAAATCTTTACCTCCGGACTATTCCGGAACTCCTCGTGATGTCTGAGATCTCATCCGGGACTCCGAACAACATTCGGTAACCACATACAAACTTCCTTTATAACCCTAGCGTCATCGAACATTAAGTGTGTAGACCCTACGGGTTCGGGAACCATGCAGACATGACCTAGACGTTCTCCGGCCAATAACCAACAGTGGGATCTGGATACCCATTTTGGCTCCCACATGTTCCACGATGATCTCATAGGATGAACCACGATGTCAAGGACTCAATCGATCCCATATACAATTCCCTTTGTCTAACGGTATTGTACTTGCCTGAGATTCGATCGTCGGTATGCCGATACCTTGTTCCATCTCGTTACCGGCAAGTCTCTTTACTCGTTTTGTAACACATCATACCGTGATCAACCCCTTTGTCACATTGTGCACATTATGATGATGTCCTACCGAGTGGGCCCAGAGATACCTCTCCGTTTACACGGAGTGACAAATCCCAGTCTCGATTCGTGCCAACCCAACAGACACTTTCGGAGATACCTGTAGTGCACCTTTATAGCCACCCAGTTACGTTGTGACGTTTGGTACACCCAAAGCATTCCTACGGTATCCGGGAGTTGCACAATCTCATGGTCTAAGGAAATGATACTTGACATTAGAAAAGCTTTAGCATACGAACTACAATCTTTGTGCTAGGCTTAGGATTGGGTCTTGTCCATCACATCATTCTCCTAATGATGTGATCCCGTTATCAATGACATCCAATGTCCATGATCAGGAAACCGTAACCATCTATTGATCAACGAGCTAGTCAACTAGAGGCTTACTAGGGACATGGTGTTGTCTATGTATCCACACATGTATCTGAGTTTTCTTTCAATACAATTATAGCATGGATAATAAACGATTATCATGAACAAGGAAATATAATAATAATAACTAATTTATTATTGCCTCTAGGGCATATGTCCAACAAAACCATGCTAAGTAAAAACCTACTCCTGGGCTTTTTATGAATAAAAAAATCATAGTTTAGAAAATGTTCAGTGATTTAATGGAAGTTCACAAATTTCAAAACAAGTTCTAAAACGAAAAGGTTCACGAATTTGAAAAGGTTCATGAAAATTTGAGAAAAAATCAAAAAAATGGGAAAAAAAAGTTCACAGAATTCAAAAAACCACAAATTTGAGAAATAAATCATGAGTTTGAATATTTTTTTTCAAAAAAAATAAAAATAAATCATGAATTTGAGAAAAGTTCATGAATATCAAAAAAGTTTAAGAATTCCAAAAAAATCAAGAATTCAAAATATCTTCATGAATTAAAAAAGTTTGTGGGTTTTGAAAAGTTCATGGATTAAAAAATATGAATTCAAAATGAAAAAGCGAAAAAGGAAAATAAAAAAGGAGGAAAAATAAAAATAAAACCCCAAAAAAACCGATGCAATAGGTAAGTCTGAAATTAAGGAGGAACCTTCCAAGAAACCACTTTGTCTATGAGCATGGAAGGACATTTGTACCTCAAAAATTGAAGGAGGCTGAGGAGTACAAAGTATACAAGCAATTAACATAGGACTCATTCTCTCAGAGGCATGGAGAATTGTGGAAGGGCCACAAAGCTTTCTGTCGGAAGTACTGAAGTCCATTTTAGACACATCTATGTGGATAGCTAAAGCAAGCATTCAAAAATTGGTGTTTTGGGCTCCCATGCAATTTACACTGATGGCAATTCATCCATTTGAACTATCCTTGGTTCCCCTTTTCGCAATTAATTTATGATCATTTGAATATTCAGCCAAGACAATATGATAGGTCCACGACTATACCAAATACCAGTGTAGTTGTCCACCGTATTGTTGTTGAGGTTGTGCCAAAATATGCAGCTTATACACCAACGTATTTGTCCATTACTTACAATGATGCAGAAGATTTACTACCAAGTACTACAGACCATGTTACTGTTTTTCCATGTTTAGGCGTGAGAAAGACCATGAACCATGCACTAGTATGCAGGAGATGTCTAACAATGCATGCATTCGTACTGATGTTTTGTGCAAGGACCAAGCAGTCGTTAATGTGCGAGCAAATATAAAACAAGTTCAACTGCCACCAATTTTCGGTTGGAGTCCAGATGATGTTCACTTTGAATATTTATCTATATGGTCATGGACACCGGAACAGGATCAGCTCGTGTATGGAAAGGAGTCCAATAAAGCTACAGGTCAAACTTACCTATCCAATCTTGCATGCTACGTAAGGATTAAAACTACTAGGAGTAGATCCTTTCTGTTTTTATTTCTCCCACGCAAGGAAAAGATCAACAAAAGGACTACATGTATTTGCACTAGTAGAAAAAGGGCCATACGAACCGGTTCGTGAGGGCCATTGGTCCCGGTTCCAGAACCAGGACTAAAGGGTCGTCACTAAAGCCCTGCCCCTTTAGTCCCGGTTCGCCCAGGAACCGGGACAGATGGGGGCTCCATGTGGCCGCAGCCGCTTGCGCAGACAGGGGGCTTTTTGTCCCGGTTGGTGCCACCAACCGGGACGAAAAGGCTTCCACGCGTCAGCTTTTCAGGGGCTGGGGTTTTTGGTTTTTTTCTGAGGGGGGGGGGAGGGTTTGGGGGGTTTTGTAGGGTTAATTTAGGGGTTTCATATATTGTATTAGCTAGCTAATAGAGAGAAGTGTCCTCTCTTATCTCGGTGCTTGGTCGACGCTACGTATAGAGAGGACTCGACATGCTAGCTAGCTAGTAAGCAAATGAAGGAAACTATTAAGTACAGAAGATCATCATGAACATATACATAAATGATTGACCTCTCCTTCTCCGAGAGATTGGTCGAATAACAAGTTTTCATATATCTTACCGACGCTACTGGCTACAATTATATATACAATGTGTAAGATTTTTTACAATACACTAACATATCAACTCAACTTCCACATGCATGGTGGTATTCTCCGGCTTTATTGATGACGTGGTCAAGAAAGAATTCAGCCAATTCCTCTTGAATTGCTCGCATGCGATCTTCTGGTAGGAGTTCATTCCGCATCTCCCACATCTAATTTGAATAAGGGGGGTCAATACATATATATGAATAAAACTGAACAGAAATGATGGTAATAAAATAAACTTGTGAATATTTTTGCTTACGCACTTCATATTATCTTTTAGAGTAGCCCCTCCTATTCTTGGCCGTCGCGTTGTAGATGAACTCGTAGACGTAGTATCCATAGTAATTATTCCCGGGTTCCTACCACAACCATTTTACGAGAAATAGAGGTCAATCAAACTGATAATGAAGCATTACAAATGGCATTGATGAAAGTAGCTAGAATCAATGGGAGATGCGCGGAACTAGCTAGCTAGTAGTACTTACTTTGGGGTATTTCCAAGTCAGATTCCGTGGCAATGAAGTAACTTGTGCGATGAATACTTTCCAAACCCTGCGAGACAAAGAAAACAATTACTTGATATCGTGAAATGAACAAAGTTGCTGATATGGTGCGACAATGATCGATTCAACTTACTTCTCGACCATCTTAGACATGTCCCCATAGTCCTTGGGATTTTTTTATCTCGAGTCTAAGACGTTTACTAGTCCCTGCTCAAGATTAATCTCTAGGAGAATATAGTGGAAGTTGCGCACGCATGCATAACTCATCAATTACATAACCTCGAGTAATAATTAAGGGAAACCGAATATGCACAAGACAGTAACACTCACTTGAAGTTGTAAGGAAAGAGTATTGTATATTTGTTTTGATTTATTACCAACGATCGTAGCAAGTTCTCCTCGGTTTCTTTGGCATGACATGTAACCGTAAATTGATCTATGAGATTTGTGTTAATGAACCCAATATCATACATTTCATTTTTTCTGCATTCGACGATCTTCAATCTGCATAATATAGTGAGGATAATTGTATATACATGCAATGAAAGAGCTGAGCTATATATAGAGACTTAATGACAGAAGTAGTACTTACAGACAGTAGCAAGTGACCGTTAATTTATCGAGGGCCTTCAGATTGAAAAACTAGAAGAACTCCTCAAATGGAACAGACAACTCCTCAATTCCAACGAGGTCGTGATGATCCTCTTTAACTTTCAGCGTTAAAGTATTTTTTTTGATCCCATGGAAACTTTCTGCAGGTTTCCATGTACCAATCATGGAATCTTCGCATCATCGTTGTTAGAGTAGTTCCATCTTTGACGATAGGCTTCCCGTACTCGTATTTGAATTCATCCACCTCCATTATATCAAAATGTGCATCGTCCTAATCTCCGAGATTGGTACCGAGCAAGATCCCCGGATGATTAGCGACGATATCGCTAGACACCTTGAGCGGGGGGCACGATTGGTTCTCTTGTTCGCCAAGCTGGGGAATTTTTTTCCCAGTTCTTCGTTCTTGTAACCTTTTGTCACTGCAAGTACTTCCCGACCGCTTCGCTTCCTTATATGTCTTTTCGGTAATGCGCTCATAGTTGGTTTGCGGCGGAGACAGTGGTGGTCGCTGCAGGGCATCCAAAGTGTGCTTCGCTTTCACCGGATCAATCTTCTCCTCCGGAGGTGGATGTCTCCTGGCTCTTTGCGTTTTGAAGTAGTCCTTCACTTGGGCTTGACAGATATCCTCGTTTTCCTCTGTGATCATCTCGTATGGTAACTTCTCTGGAGTCTTGAGAGATGGGTCGTATCTGTATTGCCTCCCGACTCTTGCTGTACTGCTAGACACCAGAGCAGGCTGAGAGGATGCGGCTGTCTTCTTTTGTTGCTTACGAGGCGGAGGAGAAGGACTACAACGCGCCGGAGCAGCCGGAGCAGCGGCGGGTCTCTTCCGCCTTTGCTTACGAGGCGGAGAAGGAGGAGGCTGGCTGGTCGGGCGCGCTGGTGCAGGTGGAGAAGGAGGCGAAGTGCCGCCACGCGCCGGTGAAGGAGGCAGAGTGCCCTGATCACTCGCTGGAGGAGCAGCCGGAGGAGGAGGCGGAGTGCCCTGACTCGCCGGAGGAGGAGGCGGAGGCAGAGGCGTCTAGTTCGGAAGGTTGATGAGCTCCTTCCGCCATAGGCATGGAGTCTTCAGAGCAGACCCCAGCCTAGTCTCCCCTTCACCGGTAGGGTGGTCAAGAACGAGCTCCTCAAATCCCTCCGTTATTTCCTCCACCCTCACCCTAGCATATCCTTCTAGAATTGGACGACAGTGAAAAGTTGCGGCGGGTTTAGTAGATCGAACAGAACCGACAACCGCCTTGACTTTGTAGTTCTGCCATTTCGTCATAAGGTGGCACTGTTGAGACTCTATGATAGCATCGACGGGGTAGCTAGCAGGAGCTGTGAAGACAGGCTCCAGCTAAAGCGGCTCGGTGGAAGCCCCGCCGCTTCACCGCTGAGATGGCGAGGTAGCTTTGGGGGTAGCTTCGGCAGGTCGCTTGCTTTGAACTGCTTCTCGTTTCTCTAGATTCCGTACCCTTGCCTGCAGCTCCTGCAGTTCGCTCTGCTCCTGTTTCCTCCTCCTCTCCTAGGTTTTGTAACCGCCTACGTCCGGAAAACCAAACTTCCACGGAATGGAGCCTGGCATGCCTCGTGTTCGTCCAGGGTGCTCAGTATTCCTAAGGGCCATTGTGAGCTCGTCCTTCTCTCAATCTGGAATGAACCTCCCTTCCTGCGCTGCGGCGATATAGTCCCGAAGCTTCATGAAGGGTATTCGCAGTTGCTCGCTCGTCCAAACGCACTTCCCTATTACAGGGTCCAAGGTTCCACCAACCCCGAAGAACCAAGTCCTTGGACGATCTCGCCGGTTCAATGTCTCTGGTTCGACCCCTTTAGCAAGCATGTCTTTCTCAGCCTTGGCCCACAACGGCCGGGCTTTGAGGTAGCCACCTGACCCCGTGCGATGGTGATGCTACTTCTTCGCAGCGTTTATCTTGTTTGTCGCTGACATCTTCTTACTCCTCTCTGATGTCTTGTTGGCCACTAATGCATCCCATTGATCTCTGATCTTCTCATACCGGCCGGTGAATTCTGGTGTCTTCTTTTTGTCGACAAACTTTGCTTTCAGATCATTCTTACACCTCTTGAATAGATCTGCCATCTTCTTGAGAGCACATGACTTGATCAATGGCTCTATAACTGGATTCTCCAGATCCTCCTCTTCCGGTAGGGTGAAATTTACCTTCAGCGCATTCCAAAGATCCTCTTTCTGTGCATCTTCGACAAAAGAAACTTGAAGCTCTTCCTTCTTAGGCTGATTCCATACCTCGATGCTGATCGGGATCATGTCCCTAACAAGAATCCCGCACTGAGCAGTAAATTCCTCCTTGGTCCGAAGGGGTTCAAACCGTAGGCCATTGGGCGCGATTGCTGTGATCGTGAACCTTTCATCCGGGCCCAACTTTTTCTTCAGGCCTCGTTTCTTTACCGAAGTTGAGCTCGATCCGGAGGGCTAGAAAAAAGAAGAAAGACGAGATTTAATATGTGTAGATACCAAACCAATGAATGCAACAATTAGCTAATCAGCACAGGCTTAATTAATATATATATCTGGCCGGACTCTGTTTGTCACTAGAGACATCATCACGGTCTCCTTCTTGCACCGACATTCGGTTACCAGAGCCATCATAATAATGTCCTTCCTCCTCTGTTGTTCGGTAACCGTAGCCTTCTTCACCCTCTCCTTCCAGAACATCGCTTTCGTTGAGAAATGACATGACATCACCTCCGTTTGCGATTATGTCCCCCAACACCTGTTCTGCTTCCTCGTCTCGGCCGTGCTCCATAGTTTCTGCAAATATTACAACATGCCAATTATTATACAAACATGACAGATGGATATATTAGTGGCAAACGACCCATGACCCCTCGACGACCCTCAACCCCCGAACCCTCGACAACCCTCGAACCCTCGACCCTCGAACCCTCGACCCTAGCTAGAACCCTAGAACCCTGGACCCTCGAACCCTGGACCCCTCAACCCCCTCCCCCCTCCTCATGTGGAAGTTATCGGGGAGGGGGTATATCGAGCCCCCTCTCATGTCGAAGTTATCGGGGAGGTGGTATATCAACAACGACATACCCGATAAAAATAAGAAAAGGAAGAAAAAAAGAGGATCAATAAGAAGAAATGAATAGAGGAGAATATCGAAGAAAAAAAAGAAGAACAAAAAGAGGAGAAGAAGAAAGGAAAAGAGGTGAAGAAGCAAAAAATAGAAATTACTCTATTTTCTTCTTCTTCTCTTCTATTCCTTTCTTCTTCTCCTCTTTTTTTCTTTTTTTTCTCTTCTTATTTATCTCTCCTCTTCTTCCTCTCCTATTCTTCTCCTTTCTTCTTCTCCTTCTTCCTCTTCTTATTTTCTTTTTCCACTCCTTCTTTTTCTTCTTCTTTCTCTTTTCTTCCTTTTCCTTATTTTACATATGAACCCCACCCCCCTCATGTCAAAGTTATCGAGGAGGGGGTATATCGACCCCACCCCCCTCATGTCGAAGTTACC
>NC_057798.1:770869607-770888010 GCF_018294505.1 Triticum aestivum | reverse complement strand
CATACATTTTTCTAAAAATGCAAAAAAAATCATCATATGAACAAAAAAAGCATACATCATCTATCATCACCATCATCATATCTATCATCAACAACATCATCATATATATATATATGAACAAGAAGAGGACAGGGAGGAAAAAAGGGGGCTGGCCGGACCGTAGCACGGGGTGGCGCGGATCGTCGGCGAGGGCTCGGGGCAGGGGCGCGGCGATGGCGTCGGGCGCGTCAGTGAGGGCTCGGGGCAGGGGTGCGGCGACGGGGTCGGGGCAGGGGCGCGGCGACGGTGTTGGGGGCGGCGATGGTGACGCCAACGATGGGGCAGGGGTGACGACGGCGTCGGGTGCATCAGGGGCAGTGACGACGACGACGACTACAGGGGCGGCGAGCATCGGCGGGGCAGCCTGGCGGCGTCGATGTAGTCGGCATCGTCGGGGGCAACTGCGAGATGAGAACTGAAAAATCCTAAGTGCTACCTTATATACCCAGAGCATTGGTCCTGGTTTGTGGCACCAACCGAGACCAATACCCCCCTTTAGTCCCGGTTGGTGCCACCGACCGGGACCAAATGCCTCTTTTCAGCAGCCCAAAGGGCGGGAAGCAGAGGCCTTTGGTCCCGGTTGGCGGCACCAATCGGGACTAAAGGGGGGTCTTTGGTGCCGGGTGGTGCCACTAACCGGGACCAATGCTACCCTTTAATCCCGGTTGGTGCCACCAACCGGGACCAAAGGCCATGTGCTGCCCGCGTCGTGGCCAATGTTTAGTCCCACCTCGCTAGCTGAGAGAGAGCCGCACCTGTTTATAAGGTGCGGTGCCCTTGAGCTGTTGAGCTCCTCTCTAAAGCAGGCTTACGGGCCTAACATCTCTGCACATGCCTGTTGGCCTACTGAACCCTCTGCGGGCCTGAATCCTGGCCCACCTGGCCGGTTGGGTTTCTAGTCCTATCTAGGCCGTGGTGGCCCAGTAGGTGACATTTTTTCCAGTTTTTTGATTGGTTGTTTGCATTATTTATTTTCTTTTGTTCTTTGCTTTATTTTTTAAATTCTTTTTACTTTTAGGTAATAAAAACTATAAACTTTCTGTTGGTGCCATTTGTTTTCCAACTGTAATAAAATTTGAATTTTTTGAAATTTGTGTGAATCACTAATTGTTGAATAACTTTACTATAAAAATAGGTTTTTGAGTGATTCTTTTTTCTGCTATTTAATCTTACTATGTTTTATCATTATAGTCAAAAATAGATTTCGTTATTTTAGTTTCTAACAAAAAAATTCTTTATGATAATTCCTTTTGCTATTAAAGTTTCTAACAAAAACATTCTTTATGACAATTCTTTTTGCTTTTCATGTTTTGAAAATTCTTTGTTTTTACTTATTTATTAAAGTTTATTTTGTTCCTACTTATTTATTTCCTTTTATTTTTTGATTTTTTATTTATTTTATGAAAATTCTTTCTTTTTTGCTTTTTTATTTTATTTTGTTTGTACTTACTATTGCTATTTTTATTTATTTTATTAAAGTTTGTTTATTTTACTTTATTAAAGTTTATTTTGTTTCTACTTATTTATTTTCTTTTCTTTTTTGCTTCTTTATTTATTTTATGAAAATTCTTTTTGCTTTTAATGTTTTACACACAAAAGCCCTCTCCCCTGGCCGGTTTATTGGTCCTGGTTCGTGGCTTGAACCGGTACTAAAGACCGCCCTTTGGTCCCGACTCAGACCACCTACCGGGACCAATGGTGGTGGGCCAGGAACGAGGCCCATTGGTCCCGGTTCGTCCCACCAACCGAGACCAAAGGGACCAGACGAACCGAAACCAATGCCCCCACGAGGCCTGGCAGGTCCCTTGGCCTTACGAACCGGGACCAATGGGCCCATGGGTACCGGTTCCTGGCTGAACCGGGACTAATGGGCTTACCTGGTCCGAACGTATGCCTTGTTTTTACTAGTGTTGGGAGTTTTTAAGGCTAAGAGATGTCGGGTGGGGCCCTCCTGATGTGCACAAGTCGGGAGCGCATGTACCAGAATTACTAGGCCAAGTATCCTTAGTGAGAGTCCAGATTTGTTTAGGAGTTACTTTATGTTTCTTTTGTGCGTGTACGAGGTCAAGGTTTGGTCGGCTACTATATAAAGCCGTGATACGAGGCATTGTAGGACAGGTTATATTTCTCATTGTAGGACAGGTTATATTTCTATGAAATAGACACGATGTGTTTTTTAGGGTAGACACCCGTATCAAGTTTTGGAGGGATTTTTAGAAAACCTCTGTGTTGCGATTTTTCTTTGTGGAAATTGTTTTGCGCGTGAGTACCTTCGTCGAGATTGGTTTTCTCATGCTGGGCCGCAAGGTTCAAACCGTCTACTTCGTGTACATCGCGTGTGCGGGCGAGAGATTGATGCTATTGGTGGTGTAGTGTTGTGAAAGATCGGGCCGTAACAACAGATCGAATCTCGCCATTGAGGTTCAGTCTACATCACAATATGTTAATACTTCTCAGGTTAAAGACCTCTGGATCCCAAACTGAAAATTTTGGAATGTTAACTTCATCAATACTCTCTTTGATCAGGAGGTGGCTAACAATATCTATGTTGGAAATTACATCCTTCCGGGAAATGCACATCCAAATCTACCTATAGGGCATGTCTACAAGATTTACAACAACAAGAGACAACCATGCCCACTCAGGTAACTCAGGAAGTTAAACAATTGATCAAACAAGTGTGGAAGGGAAATAATATGGTGCCTAGAATGCAAACTTTTACTTGGAGACTATTGAGAAAAGCACTCCCAAAAGGTGTGAGAGGAGGGAAATAGTCCAGTCACTTCAAAAATGTATTAGGTGTGATCATGAAGAAAATGGCATGCATCTATTTTTTACCTGTCCTTTTGCAAAAGTTGGATGGATAACCGAACCATGGCTCATCAAATCTAAAATTCTATCAAATATGTCCAGTGATATAACAACTATTCTTCATTTTTTACTTAACCTAGAGCACCCCAAGCCTCTCTACTAAATATCATGATTCTTTCGTGGTGCATAAGGAAAACCAAGAATGACACACTTTTTGCTTGAAAAGAAGCTAAACCCACACAGGTTTACCAAGCAATGTAGGCCATCCTAAAGAACCAAGAATTAGCTCTTCAAACATATTTAAAATGAAACATTGGACAAAACTTTCCGAACATTTTTTTAACAATTACAAAAACATGGCAATGGAAAACTTATAATAGTTGTTGCTTCAAACTTCAAAATTTTCATGGATGCAGCCTGGAGAGAAGGGACACGGAATATCACAGGGATTGGACTATCCATCCAAACCAGAGGAAGATCACCAACAAATTAACATAGCATTCTTTCTACGGAAGAGAGAGTTTGTTCTCCTCTCCAAGCTGAAGCTCTAGCTTTATAGGTGGCAACCCAGGTGGTTACTGTGATCGACGAAGGAGCCATAACATTCTACATAGACAATCGAATCTTGGATCAGGCAGTAGAGTCTAGAGATCTTCAAAATAATTCCGGGCATTCGGAAATCAGGAGTCACCTAGCCAGCTTTTTTGCCACCACTAGTCACATTCAGAGAAATGTACAATTCACTCTCAGCAATCTCAACAATAGGGCTCTTAATAATGTTGCCATAACTTACTCTTCAAATTGGAATGTTAGCCCTAACATGACTTGTAGTGGCAAATATCATTTGGTTGATCACCGTCATGTGTTTCTGAAGCTAGGCAATCTGAATATTAAGCATTGTAAAGTCACAGATGTATCTTGTACTTGATCACTATAATGGTAGACACTATCTACGCCACCTCTCGGCTAAAAAAAACCAGCCCAAAACACCGGAGGCCACCTCTCGGCCAAAAAAACCCAGCCCAAAAAAACCGAAGGGAACCATCCTAAAGGTTTCCAATACTGGTGCTGGGAAATACATGATTTGGACTGGTCTAGTTCGCTAGCCAGAAGTAATTGAGTGTGCGTGCAAGTTACGGGTAAGAAAGGAACGTAAAGCGCTAGCAGCTAGCTACAAAAGTATGCATTTACCCTCAAAAGGGGAAAAAAACCTAGCTAGACATGATGCCCAAAGGAGAAAGGACTAGCAACACACTTTGTCTAAGATGAAAATGTAGCGAGCGAAGCCAACACTCCATTATCATTTGTTATCTTTTCTTTTCTTGTTTTCTCTATATTTTATTATTTAGTCTTCTCTATTCTTTTTTATTTTAAAATTGTTTTTGGTAGTGTTAATAAAATGAAGAAAATAAAATAAAATATATAAAACTAAAACGTTGAAAACCAGACAAAACAACTTCCGAATAAATAGCTGCAAAAAACCTCCGGTACCTGAAAAACTAACAAAAACCAGAGACAAAAACGCTTCCGAGCACCGCTACTCGGACTGGCCCAGGAGAAAAGCACTGATGGCAAGAGTTGTGTTCTAGTTGTATTAAGCGAGATATAGATCCTGAGGGTCAAGATGTTTTTTTCTTTTTGAATTGTTTGGATTGCTTACCACATGTGTCACGTGGTGGAACAAAATGTTGGTATAGCACTCGCCTGCTAGTTTTGTGGGTTGTGGCTGGTGTTTGCTATTTGACGCTTCAAGTGCCGCTTGCAGTTCATTCTGCAAACTAGAGCTGTAGCGCACACCCTGCCTCAGCTCAAGGCCGGCCCATTTTGTGTTTTTCTGTTTTAATACTCAAAAATATATTCGGTAGTGTAGGTGACAGGGTTCAAGCCTGTGATCTCTTCACTGTGACTAAACTCACTAACCACTATGTCATCTTGACGCTTGTGCATAACTACTTCTTTTATTAGATTTCTATGTATAGGGAATGCCCCCTATGTTTTCTTTTTATTTTTTATTTTCTTAAACTCATAAACTTTTCTTTAAACCGACTATTTATTTTCAAAATTGATGAACTTTTTCATATTTTATGAACTTTTTTCAAGTTTGCTGATTTTTTTTTTGAAATTCGATGATTTTTCTAAAATCAATGAACATTTTTTCATATTTTTTGCGCTTTTTACAAAATTTGATGAACTTTTTTTAAAGATTGATGATATTTTCTAAATATTAGATGATTTTTTCAATTGGTTGGATTTATTTGAAAGTCAATATTTTTTTCAAACTTTGAAGCTATATCTGAGTGTCTATTTGAAATTACATCCTTCTGGGAAATGCACATTCAAAAGTAATATCGCCTGTGACAAATTCCGCGCCAAAAACTGCCCCTGCCGACTGTAATAGTCTTTGTTAGGCGGCGTACAGGGAAAATGGTCCCATGGGAAGAACAAGGAATTTGAATGCTAGCGTTCTATAATAGGAAACGTCAAGTAAGAGAAAAGTATGTAAAACAGACTATGTAAATGTGCATTGCATTTGGTTTTCTCGTGGAGCACACAAATGACTTATTATTGGACAAAATTGTGCAAGTTTACAGGTGATAAGATCATTTACATCCGCAAGAAAAACATGGAAATGAGCAAATGTGCCGATAGGGGATTTGCAAGTTTCGAACTGTTAGACTAAAGAAAAAGGTGCGCCCGCACGAATATATTAATGGGCCCGGCCAACTTTTGCCCCACCTGATCTCCTTCTTCCCGGGAGCTCCTATAGGTTGCTCGCTGCGGCAAAGTGATGGCGCTTCACACAGGAGCGGCTAGCATGGGCCGGCCCATTTACAGTGGCACGCGGCGGCAGGTTCCCGAAATGAAAAAATCATAAAAAAGAAAATAGCGCTATCACTATAACTCGAACACGCGACTTCAGACTAATTGGCCTGCCGTGCAAACCACTACAAACTAGACATTCTCATGTTCCATTAGCAGCGCGAAAGTTAAAGACGTATACGGCAAAAACAAGACTTAAACATTAATTTGCAAAAAATCCTAAAAACTATAGTCCATTAATTGGGTCGTACCGACGACCTCCTACAACTGAATTTTTCGAAATTATGAATATTTTATTCAAAATAATTTATTTTTTGAATTTTCATACAAAATTTATAACACAGGAACATTTCGATGATGTGAACAAATTTGAAAAGGGGGAACATTCTTTGTATTTGTGAACAAGATTGAAAAACATGAACTATTATTGAATTGGTGAAGAAATTTGGAAAGCTGGAACATTTTTATCAATTCCCAAACATTTTTGAATCTTGAGAACAAATTTTGAGACGGAGAACAATTTTGAAAAATACTGAACAAACTTGGAAGTGCGAACAACTTTTTAAAGCATGAACATTTTTTGAATATTGAGAACATATTTTGAAACGGCAAACAATTTTTAAAAATCCCGAACAAATTTGAAACATGAACATTCTTTGAATACGTGAACAAAATTCAGAAACTGGAACAATTTTTGAAAACATGAACAATTTTAAATCCTGGTCATTATTTTAATAGTTTTAAAAAATGAAGAAAAACATTCCGAACAATTTTTGGAAAATGAGAACAATTTTTGAAATGCCGAACATTTTTGGAAAATGCGAACATTATTTGAATTTATGAACAAGTTTTGAAAGCACGACAATTTTTACAAAATTAAAAATATTTTAAAAGCACAAACATTTTTTTCAGTTTCTGAACAAAATTTGAAAGCTGACTTGTTTTAAAAAATATGGACTTGAAATATAAAGGAAACGAAAAAAAGAAATAGAAAAGGAAAAGAAAAGAAAGGAAAAAAGAGAAAAAAAAGAAACAGAAAAATGGACAAAAGAAAAAAAAACGGTTCAAGGAACCTTCTAGAAGTTTCCCAAAACCAGAAAAAACCGGCTGGAAAACTCTAGAAGGTTCCCAAAACCGGAAAGTGCCCCAAGTGATTAACGGGCCGGCCCAGGTGAGCGCTTCCATCGCCAGCTCTGTGTGTTGCGTCGACAGTTCGACGCAACGAGCGGCAAATAGGAATTCCCTTCTTCCCTTCTCCGTGCGCGTGTGTTCCGCTGCAGCTTCTGCTTGTTTCGTGTCGCGCACAAGGGGGTCGAGATTCCACGCGGAGGAATTAGCGGTGGAAGAAGGAGCATGATACCCAAGTGGCCGCCGTCGTGGAGTCCTTCCTCGTCAGGGAGGCGGCCGGCCCTCCTCTGGAACACTGGAGCCGGAAGGAGCCGCCGACGACCTGTTGGATCCAGCGGAGGACGACGGTTGGGTCGTGAGTCTCGAGCAGTCTTTCAACACCTTCCTCACAGTGACTCGTACAGGCAGTTCGCTCCAGATTCCCGATATACTTGATTTTTGCTCTGAATTTATTTTCAGCCTGTCCGAAGTTCTGAACATGATTCTGTTATCAGTCATAACACTTGATGCTCTGTACCAGGAGCATTTCACGGCATCAAAAGAGCGATCACTCTTCCTGATATCACTACTTCTGGACCCTTAGCTTCCCCTTCAACAGGTTCGCCTCTTGAGACAGCATCCCGCTCCTGCCACAAATCATATAGCATTCAGAAACAGTTTTAGCATTGGTCATCATTCGTCAGATCTCAGCCTTCTCTGCTCTTTTCAGAATGTTGAGGCCATTTCCTGTTGCACCAGCTCCAACCAAGCGTTCTTCACGTAACAGAAGCCTCAAAAGCAGTGAATAAAAAAAAATCGACGGTAGATCCACAGTGCTTATTTCAGCTGGTGTAGATTATAACGCTTCATAACAATAAATCATATCTGCATAACCTCATAAAATTGTTATACTGAATGCAAATGAATTTCCATACTGAAATAGGGCAACCACATAGCAAATAATATAAGTATTTTTTTGGTGAAACTTCCCCATTCTTTAGTGCACAAGTTACAGTGACCCTGGCGTCTGCAAGCTCAAGTTTCACTGAAGTGGATGAAAACAAATCATAAGTATTTTACATGGAATCATGAAATCAAATAAAAGGACACTGAGACTACAATAACATTTGGAATATAACTTTATTTTAAAGGATTTTTTCCAAATACAACGATTAAACATGAACTCTGGATTCTTATGTGTTGGGTGACTTTGTTCGATGTCTCAAAACAGTTTTCATCCTTCAAACAGCTCTCCCAGCATCTCCTCGATGACTTGAGGACTCCTGCTTGCCACTGATGTGTTTTTCTAGCTCTGGATGTTCCTTCAGGTAGCCATTGTAAGCTGAAATGACTCTGTTGGTGATAGTTTCCCGCAGAAAGGATCGGAGGCTGGGGTCCGGCCCTCCAGAATTTCCGAGTCTGACACGTAAAATCAAACGCCGGCTGAAATTCAGCCAGCGAAGTCTTGTGGATCCAACGGCGAAGTGGTCCGTGAAAGTTCGATTTTGGTATTAAGGACAACGCCTGACCCCAAGAAACATCGAGATAGCTATCCATGTACTCCTCACATTCAGGATTCAGTTTAAGTCCTCTTTGGTGTCCACCCAACAACTCACGATTTAAAGATACTGATGTCTCAGGCACCGTCTGTGCTATGAAATATGAATTGTTGAGCAGGAACAAATACCTGAGGCTTGGATCCGGGCACAACTCTGATTTTCGCAGAAGCAAATTGTTCAGATAATAGATGGTGTAATCTATCAGTTGTCGAAGCTTTTTTGTGTTGTGGCTCTGTGTGTAGTTCTTCTGCGCCAAAGCATGTGCTTTCTTCATCAATGTTATGTAATCCACCACCATCTGGGTGTTTTTGTGAACCTCGCCTCTTCCTCGCAGAATCTCGGTGGCCCACGAGTTAACGTCTTTCATGAGTGTCTGCCTCAGCCGCACCATCGTGTCACATATCGACTCGATTAACCTGTTCCCTTGGCTCTCCAGTGTGCCGCATATCTGGTTGAAAATACCCGAAGAGGTTGCGTGCATCATAAACATGGCAGATGCGCTGCAGACGCACATATACATTTGTAGCCTGGCTTGTAAATTCTCCTCCCTGTGAAACTGGACGATGGCATCCACAAAGACGAGCATTGCTGAGACGCTCGCTGTGGCAAATTGTGCGGCGCTGGCGCGCAGCTGCGGGTGGCGATCAACTCTTGGTCGATACTGGAGACAATTATGGTGACAGCTCGGATCCACCTCTAGACCATTTCTTGGAGCCAATACCGAGATCCATGTTGGAGCTGGAACTGCAACGGTTGGAGAACCCAGTCGACGTCAAGCTCGATGAACCAATTCTTCAGCGCAGGGTATGGGCCAGTTGTTTCTGTGAGAGATAGGGTGTGGAATGTTCGTACCATGCGCTGGGTGTAACCGTCGCTGATCATTGTGCGAGCAATCTTCGTGAGCTCGCTGGTACCCAAGTCCGCTGAGCCCACGGATGCCGAGTTGTTGGACCTCGAGGCACCGGAGCTGCTGGAGTCGTAGTTGGAACTGGATCCACTCTGACCGGACTGGGAGGAGAGAGTGGATCTGATGCGCCACTCGGGGTAGACGATGCTGACGCTCCGGATTGAGTCACGGTAGGAGTTGGGCGGTGGCAAGGGATCCGTGAAACCGGTGGTGCTCTCCTCCGGCACGGAAGCAAGCTGCCCCTCCGTGCCGCTACCTTGTAATAGGACTCTGAGACTGGTATACTCCGCCATGCTCATACTTTGTGAAGCTCAAAGAGATTGGCAGGGGAGAAAACTATGAGAAGTACGGGCCGAGAATCAACACTAATTACCGATGATGCATCGATAATTTCAATGAGAGCTCCCATTATAATTTGTAAAAAAAAACATCTATTGCCGGATCCGCCTGACAGCGACTGACAAGTGCCGGACCCGGGTGTCGACCAGAGCCGTGAGATGACGACGACACCATGTCTTGAAATTTTTGTGCGATAGCAACGCAGGTCTCTAAATTTTGTCTGTACATATGGTTTTGGTAATAGTTGGTACCAGCTGAGTGCCTCTTTTGTTTACTGGTTAATGATTGTTAATGACTTGTCCTTCTCTTGATGAGAACTTCGGCGGGTGGAGAAGAGCTGATTAATCAAAGTGAACTTTGCTGAAATCACCAATGAGTTCCATCACCTCTTCATCATGTAACGGAAGTACGTTGAAAATCTTTGTATATCTGTCCATCCATTGTTCTGTCAGAATGAACTCTGTTTAACTGCTACATATCATGTTTTACTGAACTAGATGAAAATAAGTGCGTATAGAATGTTGTGTAAACTCCAAACTACGCGTGTCAATTATCAGAGGAAGTCTAAATGAAATTGACGCAGAAGTAGAATGGAAAAGTATTCGGCATACAGTCAGGACATCAAATAAATTCAGAAAAATAAAATCACACAGAGAATGTGACCAGTTGATGTAGTATCCGCCACTTAAGCAACCAACGGAATTCAGTATATAACTTCACTTCAAAAGGAAAGAAATAATTCCAAATACAGCGACGAAACACATCTCCGGTCTCTTATTTGTCGGGTGACTCTCGCCGATGCCTCAAATAGTTTTCATCCTTCAAATAGGTCTCCCAGCATCTCCTCCAATACCTCGGGACTGCTGCTTCCGCGGCTTACCTGTTCAGCTAGCTCTGGATGCTCCTTCAGGTAGTCACGGTAACCTGAAATGACTCTCTTGATGATAGCTCTGCGCAGCACATCTCTGAGCTGGGGGTCCGGAACCTTCCAGAACTTCTGAGTCTGGTATGTTTTATGAAATGATGACTCGAATTTAGCTAGTGGAGAAGTGTTGATCCAACAACGTAGAAGTCCAGGAAACTTTGATTTCGGTATGCAGGACAACACATGTCCCCAAGAAAAATGAAGATAGAAATCCATGTACTTCTCGCATTCTGGTGTAAGTTTAGTTCCCGATGGGTGAGAGTGAGACATCACCTGAGCAACAAAATAGGAATTGTTGAGTAGGAACATAGACCTGAGCCTTGGATCCAAGAACCACTCCGATTTTCTCAGAAGCTGATCCTTAAGATAATCAATTGTTTCATCTATGGCGTCACGAATCTTTACAGTGTTTTGGCTTTGTGCAGAGTTGAGCGTCGAAGCACATGCTTTCCTCATCGACAGTATGCAATGCACCAAGAACCGAATATTTCTGTGAACTCTTCCTCCGCTTCGTGCAATCTCAATAGTCCACGGGTTGTCACAATAATTTGACCTGATGTCCATCATGGTGCTGGATATGGCCTGAGTTAGTCCGTTCTCTTCTGTCTTCAACAAGACGCTTATCTCATCGAAAATGTGTTGGGCTTCCGAAGAGACAACGGGCATCATCATAATCATGTATGATGTGCTGGAGACGCACATGTACATGTGCAGGGCAACCTGTAGCTTATCCTCCTCGATACCTTTGAACATGGTGTCAACAACGACGAGCATTGCTGAGATACTCGCTTTGCCAAACCGTGCGACAGCCAGCGCCTCATGGACGAGCATTACTTCCTTGATACTGGCGACAATTAATGTGAGACCTCGGATCCACCTCTGGACCAATTGTTGGCGCCAATATGCAGTCACCTTTTGGAGCCGGAGCCGGAGCTGCGGCCGTAATTGGAGAACCCAGTCGACGTCGAGCTCGACGAACCAATTCTTCAGCGTAGGGTCCGGGGCAATTGTTTCCATGAGAGATGTGATGTGGAATGCTCGTACCATGCGCTGGGTGTAGCCGTCGCTGACCATTCTGTGAGCAATCTTGGTCAGCTCGCTGGCACCCAAGTCTGCTCTGCCCACGGACGCGGAGCCGGAGGAGTAGCCGGAGTTGTTGGACCTGGAGGCAACAGAGCTGCTGGAGTCGTAGTTGGACCCGCTTTGACCGGACTGGGAGGAGAGTCTCGATCTGATGCACCACTCGGGGCAGACGACGCCGACGCTCCGGATTGAGTCGCGGTAGGAGTTGGGCGGCGGGCCCAAGGCATCCGTGAAGCCGGTGGTGCTCTCCTCCGGCACGGAAGGAAGCAGTCCCTCTGTGCTGCTGCTTCCTTGCAATAGAACTCTTGACAGGTGGTCCGCCATGGATGCTATGCCACTCTTCTACTTTGTGGAATTCGAAGAGATCGGCAGTGGAGAAAACTATGACAGGTGCCGGCCCTGAATCAACACTAATTGCTAATGATACGTCGATAATTTCGATGAGAGCTCCCTCCCAATATAATTTATAAAAAACACCTATTGCCGGATCCGCCTGACAGCAACTGACAAGTGCTGGACCCGGGTGCAGAGTGCAGACCATAGCCGCGAGATGACCACCACACCATGGCCAGCAGTTGTACGTAAAGGATATATAGGACTACGCCCTAGTGCCGACGACGCCGACCGGCTCAGGCATGGCGAGCTCCTGTGCGAACAGATCAAGCAGCCAAATCGAGCTGCGCGGCTAGGCCGAGCTACTTGGCGTCGTCTCCGTCTGTGTTGCGTTGCAGCTTCTGCTTGTTACGTGTCGCGCAGGAAAGGGAGGAAGTTCTCCGAGGTAACGACGATCGAGGAGGACGCAGCCGCCGTCGAGGAGTCCTTCCCCGTCAGTACTCAGGAGACCAACACTGATCTGAACAAGACTGTAATCACAGGAGAGGCATCCACACGCTCCATTACTCAGATACTCCAAGCGCAGCCTCAACACAACGAGCACAAGTTTTCATCTCGCATGCTTAAGTCGAGTCGAGATTTAATGAAGTTTCCTGAGAATCCTTGAGACGCATTGGGAGAAGTATGCGTGTTGAATGATCAGCATTTCGCAACAGTGTTCTCAGCGAGTGGGGACATTGACACTGGCAGGCTTCGTTTCTTGGCGGTCTCAGTTTTCCACGGTGAAAACCCTCAGGCTGACCTTCATGGTTGTTCCTGGCAATGGCGGCTTCCTAGTCGTTCCCTTGCTGAAGGCATTGCACGGAGACTGGACCTCCTCCAAGGTGAAAATCCAGGATCTGACTATGATAGTTGGATTGACCGGACGACCGTGGTGTTTTTGCACTTTTCCTTCGAGTGGTGTCGTTTCGGAGAACCTTTTTCGGAGTATAGGTGTCGTCACTGCTGCTGGTGCTCTTGCTGCGGTGACTCTCTGATTGTTTTGGCGGGGACTTTGTTTTCTTTTTTCTTCTTTTATCTTTTCAGCCGTGTGCATCATTAATGTCTAGACTTGCTCCAGATGTTATGTTGTTGCAGAGGTTGGATGTAATTGGTTTCAACTTGATATTAATATATTTCCTTTAAGAAAAGAGGTTTTGATGCTTGTTAAAGGAGAAATCTTGATGTTTTGCTGATTCAGTTTATGCTGTTGAAAAGACTTTGTCCAATCCGTGATGAGGATACATGTTGGAGTGAGTGTCAGTTTAGCAATGGCCTATTATATGTACTTAAAGGTTAAATAAAGGCCTGCACATTTCACTCTAGCAGATTAAGAAAAGGTCGACTAAGAGTGTACCCACAGTGCTTAATTTGGCTGGTCTTGATTTATAATGGTGCTCAATAGACCTTAGTGCTCTTACACGTGTGTAATACTCCCACCATTCATTTTTATAAGACGTTTCAGACAGCTGACTTGAACTATTTTGGGCACAGTCTGGACTGTCTAAAACTTCCTATAAAAGTGAACAGAGGGAGTGAATGGTAAAGGGATTTTCACTTATAAATAGTACAAACATGTACTCCGTAGTAAATAAAACTGTTTTGGGGACGAATTTTCTCATCGTATTGTTTATCAGTACGGGGTTTACCTTTAGGTTTCAGTGATCTTGGCATCTGGAAGCTGAAGTTGTACTGAAACGGACAAAAATAAGTGCATACAGAATGACGAATGGTTTTCATCCTTCAAACAGCTCTCCCAACATCTCCTCCAAAACTTTAGGACTGTTGCTTCCGCCACTGACATCTTTTTCTAGCTCTGGATGTTCCTTCAGGTAGTCACTGTAAACCGAAATGACTATCTTGGTGATAGTTTCCCGCAGTAAGGATTGGAGGCTCGGGTCGGGAACCTTCCAGAATTTCTGAGCCTGGTATGTTTTATCAAATGCTGACTGGAATTTAACTAGTGAAGGGGTGTTCACTCAACGATGGAGCAATCCAGGAATCTTTGATTGCGATATGCAGGACAGAACATGTCCCCAAGAAACATCCAGATAGTTATCCATGTACTTATCACATTCAGGTGTAAGTTTAAGTCCACCGTGGTGTCCAGGCACCACCTGCTGCGCTACGAAATATGAATTGTTGAGCAGGAACAGACACCCAAGGCTTGGATCCGAGCACAACTCTGATTCTTGTAAAGCAAACTGTTTAGATAATCGATGGTGTAATCTATCAGTTCTTGAAGCTTTTCTGTGTTGTGGCTCCGTGCGGAGTTCCTCTGAGTCGAAGCAATTGCTTTCCTCATCAACGTTATGTAACCCACCATCAATCGGGTTGTTTTGTGAACGTCACCTCCTTGCAGAATCTCGGTGCCCCACGAGTTAACGTCCTTCATGAGTGTTGTCCTCCTCAGCTGCTCCATCGTTTCGCATATGGACTCGATTAACCTGTTCTCTTTGCTCTCCAGTGTGCTGCCAATCTTGTTGAAAATCTCTTGGGCATCCGAAGAGGTCGCGTGCATCGTCAACATGGCATATGATGCGCTGCGGACGCACATACACATTTGTAGCATGGCTTGTAAATTCTCCTTCCTGTGAACCTGGACGATGGCGTCGACAAAGATGAGCATTGTTGAGACGCTCGTTGTGACAAACTGTGTGGCCGCTGGCGCGCCGCTACCAGCAGTGACCAGCTCTTCATCGATACTGGCGACAATTATTATGAGAGCTCGGATCCACCTCTCGACCACTTCTTGCAGCCAATACCCAGAAAAAAAAGATGAAACTCATGGGCACTAGCACACATGGTTTATTGATATAGGAGAAGCATCCCTTGTGAGAAACCAAAAATTCGTCCCCGACGTGGCTCGAACCCTGGTTGCTGGAGACGCCACTGCACTCCCTTGCCACTAGGCTACAGCCTAGTTCTCTTGCAGCCAATACCCAGATCCACATTGGAGCTGGAACTGCAGCGGTTTGAGAATCCAGTCCACGTCGAGCTCGACGAACCAATTCCTTAGTGCAGGGTCCAGGCCAAATGATTCCGTGAGAGACGCGCTGTGGAATGCATGTACCATGCGCTGAGTGTAACCTTCGCTGCCCATTCTGTGAGCTATCTTCGTGAGCTCGCTGATACCCAAATCGGATGAGCCAACGGACGCCGAGTTGGAGTAGCCGGAGGTGATGGATCTCAAGGCACCAGAGTCGCTGGAGTAGGTGGATCTGCTCTGATCGGAGAGACTCGATCTGATGCGCCACTCGGGGCGGACGACGCACACGCTCCGGATGGACTCGCGGTAGGAGTTGGGCGGCTGGCCGAAGGCATCCGTGAAGCCGCTGGTGCTCTCCTCCGGCATGGGAGGAAGGTGCGCCGTCGTGCTCTCCTCCGGCACGGGAGCAAGCTGACCCGCCGTGCTCTCCTCTGGCGCGGAAGCAAGCTGACCCGCCGTGCTGCTACCTTGAAATAGGGCTCTAAGACCTCTAAACACGCTTGACAGGTGGTACGCCATTCTTCTACTTTGTGAAGCTCGAAGAGATTGGTAGGGGACAAAACTATAACAAGTGCCGGGCCGGCATCAACACTAATAGTCATGATGTAACGATAATTTCGAGGGAGTTCCTATTTATAATTTATGATAAGAACACCGATTGCCGGAACCGCATGACAGCGACCAACGGCTACACTAGTAGCTGTTAGATGTACGTCTGCTGCATGTCGTTCAGCCCCCACGAAGTTGTTGGGGGAGCTCAGCTTCCATGTACCCCCTTATCCTTTTTTTTGTGTGAAATAACTCTTTATTACTCAATTTTTTTTAGGGTTACTCAAAAATTAGGTAGTACAATCTCGTAGAGCAACATTAAGGACTTCCTCTGGGCCGGACCCTAGCCAAACCATAGTTCGACCATTGGCCCTACCAAAGTTTGCTATGGAATGACTAGCACTATTGCCACTAAGACGTGCTCCCTCCGTCCAAAAATTCTTGTCTTAGATTTGTCTAGATACAGATGTATCGATACATCCGTATCTAGACGATTCTAAGACAAGAATTTTGTGACGAAGGGAATATATGAGTAATAGAAAAGTGACGTTCCTCCATACTTTGCTTGATCTCTCTATAATAAAAAAAATACTTTGATAGATTTGTTTCACTACTCTTCATCATAGCCACCGCCCCCAAACAGTCTGATTCAATATCAATGAGTAAATTACTCCAATGAAAGCCAATGAAATAACTTCCTGCAGCGCAAGAATTTACGTTTTCAAAACATCCGCACTTTCTCCCAAAAAATCTGCATGAGCTGAAAATAATAACGCCAAGGCGATCACGAAGAAGCATACCCGTACCGGCAATTCCATTGAGGACCGAACCATCTGTGTTAAGCTTAACATGCCCAAGGACCGGAGGGATCCATGATGTTTTAGGCATTAGTGCATTATTATTGCATATGTGGTGCACCAATGGGTAACAAGGGTTGGCCACCATCTTTCCTTTCATAAAATCTGCATTAGGATCGATCTTGAGTGAAGTTAGTGAATCAACACAACTTGATAAAAATCTAACTGAAACATCAGTAGGTGGTGCCAGCTTGTCATGCACTAACTCATTTCCGATATGCCATAGTCTTCAGAAAAGCATCATTACATGAACTCGCATAGCCTCATCTACATCACAAATAAGCTGCCGCAACCAATCATCATGGCGCAATAGTGGATGTACCCACTTGTCTAACCACTCATTTTCTGCATTGCGATCCATGCACATTTGTTTACTTTTTGTCTCCAAAAATAAAACAACACGTGAACTACAAATTTTTCAGCACAACCAAACATTCTAATGTCAATGTGGGAAAAACTTTGAAAGTTATCCTTAAGGAACACAAATTAATTTGAATCCAAGGGAGTAGAATTTTATAATTAATGTTAAATGTTTTTAGTCAATTTGAAAAATATTCACGAATATTAAAATTTTGTAATTTTGAAACAGATTGTGGATTTGAAAAAAATGTTTTAGAATATGAATATAGTGTATGAATAAGGAAAATTTTTATGAATTTGAGGAGTAATCAGACATTTTAAACAAAATTAGAAAATTTTAGTTACAAACAAAAACCACGTAAAAACTGGCTGAGAACACATGTAGTAAAAGAAAAAAAAGGCGAGAATCTTTAGTAAGGTTCCCAAAACCGGTTGGGAGGCCGGCCGAACACTTGCTAGCACTAGTAGAAAAGGGGGCAATGGTCCAGGCCGGGTCAGCCCATTAGTCCCGATTCAATCCAGAACCGGGTCCAATGGGTGCATTGGACCCGGTTCGTGAGCCCCGGGGGCCGGCCGGGCCACGTAGGCCATTGGTCCCAGTTCGTCTGGACCTTTTGGTCCCGGTTGGTGGGAAGAACCGGGACCAATGGGCCTGGCTCCTGGCCCACCACCATTGGTCCCGGTTGGGGGCATGAACCGGGACCAAAGGACGCCCATTAGTCCCGGTTCATACCACCAACCGAGACTAAAGTGTTGGTCCTCGTTGCGGCCAGAGTTTAGTCCCACCTCGCCAATCGAAGGGGGCTCACACCGGTTTATAAGCCCCTCCCTCTCTGCCTTGATGAGCTCCTCTCAAAATGAAAATATATGCCCTTATACAGGAAATTTGACCTAAATTCATATTGAATTTCTCTGAAGTTAGTAGAAATTTATTATGAATTTAGGTTAAATTTTCTCTATAAGCGCATCTATGCTCATTTCTGAGTAGTTTTTTATATAGTTTTTTTCTGCTATATTTATTGTTTTCTATTTATTTCTGAGTTGTAATAAGTCATTAAAAAAAAGATTTTAGTAAAGTTAATCACAAGTATTTTTTCTTCTATTTATTTCTGAGTAGTTTTTTATATAGTTTTTTTTCTTTTCTGCTATATTAATTTTTTTCTATTTATTTCTGAGTTGTAATAAGTCATTAAAATAAAAAAGAGGCGCAATGCTAGTTAATTCGCTTCAAACCTTTCGGAATAGTGTAAACTGCACTGCACATAGCTCCGTGCAGTCTACCCTATTCCTCAAGGCTTGAAGCGAACCAACATGCAGGTGAGCATTGAGACTCTTCTTCATTGTCTCTGCACTCAGGGCTTATAAACAGCTGCGAGTGCCTCTCGCTTGGCGAGGTGGGACTAAAAAAACAGCTGCAGAAAGAATCAACTAAAAAACAGCTGCAGAAAATAAATAAGTAATTAGACGGGTCCATTGGTACCAGTTGGAGGCAACAACCGGGACCAATGCCCCTCTTTAAAAAATAAAGCAAAAAAACAAAAGAAAATAAATAATGCAGAAAACAAAACAAAAAATCCGGGAAAAAATAAAATAGCAAAAATAAGTATTTTGTTGTAAGTAGAAACAAAATAAAATAAATAAAGCAAAAACAAAACAAAAAAGGTGTATTCAAATTTGAAAACTAAT
>NC_057798.1:770868680-770869292 GCF_018294505.1 Triticum aestivum | reverse complement strand
AAAATAAAGCAAAAAAACAAAAGAAAATAAATAATGCAGAAAACAAAACAAAAAAACTGGAAAAAAATAAAATAGCAACAATAAGTATTTTGTTGTAAGTAGAAACAAAATAAAATAAATAAAGCAAAAACAAAACAAAAAAGGTGTATTCAAATTTGAAAACTAATGGCACTAACAGAAAGTTTATATTTTTCTAAAACTAAAAGCAAAAAGAATTAAAAAACAAAACAAAAAATCTGGGGAAAAATAGAAATAGCAACAATAAGTAAAGAAAAAAAAAGTGCCTCCTACTGGGCCTCCACGGCCTGAATACGACTAGAAACCCACCTTGGGCCAGGATTCAGGCCCGCAGGTGGCCCAATAGGCCCATCAGGCAAAGCAGTAGTAAGTAGGCCCGTAAGCCTGAGGTGGAGAGGAGCTCGAGAGGGGTGCGGCAGTGCTGCTTATAAACCAATGCGCGCCCCTCTCAGCTAGCGAGGTGGGACTAAACTTTCGTGTCGCACCGTGCCAGCACACGACCATTGGTCCCGGTTGGAGACACCAACCGGGACCAATGCCCACCCTTTAGTCCCGGTTGGTGGAACCAACCGGGACCAAAGGCCTCTGCTTCCC
>NC_057798.1:770780121-770867484 GCF_018294505.1 Triticum aestivum | reverse complement strand
AGTTAGAAAAATATTAGTTAGTTAGAAAAATACTAGTTTATTTTTAGTAAGTACTACTTTATTTATTTATAGTAATTAAGTGCTTAGTAGTTGAACTAGATAGCTGATTTAATTAATGAAACTACTTTATTTAACTATATATAGAAGTAGTTTGTAGTAAGTGCTACTTTATTTATTTATAGTAAGTGCTACTTTATTTATTTATAGTAAGTGCTACTTTATTTATTTATAGTAAGTGCTTAGTAGTTGAACTAGATAGTTGATTTAATTAATAAAAAACTACTTTATTTAACTATATATAGAAGTACGTAGTTCCCGCATCGACGTCGGCGATGCCTATCCCGCATCCTCGTCGTCGTCGACTCGGCGGTGGAGGCCTGCTTGATCAGGGCCATGTTCGAGACTGGGCTCCGCCGGGCTGGTATTGGGAGGTGCTACCTTCTGGGGGACGTAGGTTGGTGAGGAGGCAACCCGTTGTTGACCTGATCCTTGTTTGGTGGCGGTTGCGTGGGCCAGTGACGGTGCCGAGGCTTCCGGACACCGCGGAGGTGGTACGTCACCATGTCAGCGAGGAGGACGAGCACGTCCGTCGCTACATGGTTGCGTTGGAGGGCAGGTTCGACAATACCTGGCAGGTTCTTCAGGGATCTCACTGGAGCTATGATCCTGTGATCGTTCCTTATCTTTGGGTGTCCACCGCCCGCGACGATACCCGTCGGCCGCTACGGTTCTAGCTGTATTAATTAGCGATGCTATATGTATGATAGTATTCGAGGAGTATTCGACGATGTACGGACACAAGAGATGATGTACTTTTGGTTATAATTGAATGCATGTTAATTTGAATACTACTTTATTTTACGATTTGGTTTTGCTTATTGAATGCTCATATTAGAGAAGTACTCCTACTTTGAATGCTAAAATTGAAGAGCACTCCATGCAGAAATCTAGGAGCCCCACCTCCATCATCCACGCAGTCGTGGGGGTAGCTTCTCCTTCATTCCCGTGTGCTAGACAATTTGTTGTAATAATGCACTCGGGAATGAAAGGAGGAGCTACATACTATCACCGATAGTCAACCCGTGATTAATAATAATGATCTAATTTAGGTTTTTAGTACATATATTTAATATTTGAATTATGAAATTAGGCCGGAAATGTCGTACTCGGACGATGAAAACCGCCCGGGGGAGTGCGACTGGTGCCACGACGACCGAGGTATGTGCGACAGGTTCATTGTGCTGGACGAAGATCTGCGCTTCAGCATTAAGCTCGAGGAGACCTTCGATGTTCATACGGTATGTAACAACGACAATAGTTTTTTCCGTAATTAAGCACGACTTCAACTATTTTAACATGTATTTTTCATCTTTTCCAATTCAACTAGCTTATCCCATGCTTTGCAAGACGCTATGTCTTGGAGAGGATGGGTTTTGAAGACCATGAAAGTATGGAAACCAATAAAATTATCCTAAGTACCCATCATGGTGTGGATTTTCAAGTAAAGCTGTACAATGCTCAGAGTGTAACCCATTTTGGTTGCAAAAACTGGGAAGCACTTTGCAAGATGTATGGTTTTGATGAGGGTATGCTTGTCACCATGGATCTTGATGATCCTACAATTAAGCAAGAGAGACCTTCGATTTTCGTCCTTGTGGATACACCTCCAAGTCTTCCCCCATATGAGCTTAACATAGTTATTAAGTAATTTATATTGTTTATTTCAAAATAGTTGACAACTTATTTCCATTGACAGCTTATTTTCATTCTTCAAAGAAAGTGCGGAAGATGGTAGACAGAACCTACTTGAAAGAACATGCGGTGGCCCCACGTTTGGTTTTGGTAATTGATGACGATCTCTATGGACTAATGGTTGTCTTGAGTTATATTTGAAGGATTTGTACATAGGCTTTTCTTGAAGTCCATGTGTTGGTTTCAAGGAGTTTATGAGTTGACCAAGGTGCTATTAAGGAATTATCCAAAGATTGGTCATGTGAGTGTTGACCTTATTGCAAGCATGTCTTGAAGAAGAAGATTGTGTGATCATTCATGATTACCTTCAAGACATCATCCAAATGAAGAGAGTTGGAAAGATTCAAGGTTGATCAAGACTAAGTCAAGAGTGAATCAAGTTGATCAACTCACAAAGCGTAGAAGATGTACCGAGAGGGATCAAGTGATCCCATGGTATGGTAAGCATTGTCCATTGCACTTTGTGTACTAACCCATGGTCTATGTGAGAGTTCTATGTGGGGTTAGGTACGTGTCCATGGGCTTGCATCAAGAGGAAGATATCATACAACCCATGGAAAGGATGACATCAAGTGGTGATCGTCATCAAGATTGCCGTGTGCAAGTTCAAGTGGAGCATCACGAAGAGATCAAGTGCTTGAATCTTGCCATCCATTGTGGTGTCAATGGACTTGTGAAGATGTGCCTAAGAGTGTCTTACCCATACTGGACTATGGGGGAGCAATCATCTGGTCTTCATCGAGCCAACAGAATCAAGAAAGGTGGTCCAACTTGAGGGAGTCAAGCTCGTCTTCATCTAGCTCAAGTGGACCATGTGCAAGGCAAAGGTTTTCCCTTGATAGGTTTTCTATTTTACCGGTCTCGTGGTGGTAGTTGGGAGACCGAGTTATAGGATCGTTTGCCGTACTATCAAGGGGGGCTCTCAAGTTGGTAGCTTGATCGTATCGTTAGTAGAGAGCTCAAACCATTGCATCCTTGCATCATGTTTCTTGGTTCTTGTTGGGTTATCTTTTTGAGTCTTAGAGCTTATGGTCATCTTGATGACAATCTTGAGTTCATCAAAAACGGAGTTCGCATGCGTCTTCTATGATGTTTTCGGTGTTGGAGGTTTTACCGGTCTTATCTGATGAAGGGTTCTCACCATTTTATTTTGGGACTTTTCTCATTTGCTTATTCTTGAAATTTCTATCAAGATTGTGTTAGCACATGTCGTTAGCTTTCCAATAAACTTGGTTTCGTTGAATTCGGAGTCCGTTTGCAAAAGTTGTGGCTGTTTTGGTAAAGGCTGCTGCGGTACTACCGCGACTAGAGCAGATGTAATTTTTTACTACCGCTCCAGAGCAGTACTACCGCGGCTCCTGAGCGGTAGTACCGCTCCAGAGCAGTACTACCACTGCTCCTTAGCGGTAGTACCGCTCCGGACCAAAATCTCGTGTTTTGCTCAGCGGAAGTAGGCACAGAAGTATTTTTTAGTACCGCTCGCAAGCAGTAGTACCGCTACCATTTGCGGTAGTACCATGAGGTCGAGCGGTAGTACCGTGAGTACGAGCGGTACTACCGCTCCGACGGTTCTTCTGGCCTTTTTGCCTCCTCGCTGTTGTGTTTCGAAGGGGTACTACCGCCCTAGCAGTTGTACCGCTCCTTGGAGCGGTAGTACCGCTCTGTGCGGGCTGTGAGCATAACGGTTGGATTCGGGAGCTCCAATAAAAGGGGGTCTTCTTCCCCATTCAACCTTATTCTTTGAGCTCGTGTTCTTCCCCCATTGTTGACCTTCTTAGAGCTTGCTAACTCTCAATCCCTCCATGGATTCTTGCTAGTTCTTGAGGGAAAAGAGAGAGGAGATCTAGATCCACGTTTCCAGCAATCACTTTCTCCTCTAAGTGAGGGGAACCCCTTGGATCTAGATCTGGGAGTTCTTCGTGTTCTTCTTTCGTTCTTCCTCTCATTTTCCTCCCTAGCATTAGTTGCTTTGGTGGGATTTGGGAGAGAAGGACTTGGGCACTCCGTGTGCCCTTGCCATTGCATTTGGTGCATCGGTTTGAGTTCTCCACGGTGATACGTGGAAGTGAAGTTTGAGAAGCTTATTACTCTTGGGTGTTTGGGCACCCTAGAGCTTGTTCCTCTTGTGTGCCTTGGTGCCCTAGACGGTTGGTGGTGTTCGGAGCTCAATCATTGTGGTGTAAAGCTCCGGGCAAGCGTCGGGGTCTCTAATTAGGTTGTGGAGGTCGCGCCAAGCAATTTGACGGGTACCGGTGACCGCCCCCAAGGGTTGCCAAAGTGTACGGGTTCGCTGACCGCCCCCAAGGGTCGCCATTTGTACGGGTTCGGTGACCGCCCTCAAGGGTCGCCATTTGTACGGGTTCGGTGACCGCCCTCAAGGGTCCCTTAGTGGAATCACGGCATCTTGCATTGTGCGAGGGCGTGAGGAGATTACGGTGGCCCCAGTGGCTTCTTGGGGAGCATTGTGCCTCCACACTGCTCCAAACGGAGATTAGCATCCGCAAGGGTGTGAACTTCGGGATACATTGTCGTCTCCGCGTGCCTCGGTTATCGCTTACCCGAGCCCCTTAACTTATGCACTTTACTTTGTGATAGCCATATTGTTCTTTGTCATATATCTTGCTATCACATAGTTGCTTATCTTGCTTAGCATAAGTTGTTGGTGCACATAGGTGAGCCTAGTTGTTGTAGGTTTTGTGCTTGACAAATTAACCGCTAGGTTTATTCCGCATTTGTTCAAGCCTAAACCGTAATTATTTTAAAGCGCCTATTCACCCCCCCTCTAGGCGACATCCTCGTTCTTTCAATTGGTATCAGAGCCTCATCTCTCTTTATTAGGGTTTACCGCCTAGAGAGTAAAGATGTCGACTAGGGATTAGGATTCGCTGACAATCTTAGTTTTGATGGCACAAATTTTGATGTTTGGGTAATTCGCATGCTTAATCTCTTTAGGGTCATGGACCCAAATTTAGAGCGAATTGTATGGGTTTCTCTCCTCCAAAGGATCCCCAAATATTATCTTTAGAGGATGAGAAAAACTCTTATCTCAATGCTCAAGCTTCTAATGTGCTTTTCGATGCTTTAAGCAATGTAGTTATATTTCAACTCATGCCATTCCGGGATGCTCATGAGTTGTGGACAAAGCTTCAAGATAAATATGGTGTGTCCAAGGTTTGTGGGGATGATTGTTCTCCCTCCACCTCCGGTCGTATAGTCTTCTCAATCTCTTCTACCTCACCTACATGTGGTTTGCCACAAGGTAATGATATGGTGAGTAGTGTTGGTCATTGCAATGATGATAGTATGCTTATTTTGGATGGTCCTTCATCACCATATTATTGCAATGCTCCCTCTTTGGGCTTTAACACTTCGAGCACTCCAAATGTTTCACATGCTTGTGTTGATAGTCCTTGCATATCATGTAGAAATTGCTTGACTAAATATCATGATGATATGCTTGCTATGTCTTGTTGCCATGATAAAAATGCATCTATTTCCTCGAATTGTTGTGCTAACAATGTAAAGGAAACCGAACACTCCATGGAACAAGATGTGGTGTTTAATGGTGCCTCAAGGGATCCTACATCATCATCTATTGCGTTTTTCCTTATGGCTAAGGCGTCAAAGGTATCTCCTACTTTGTACCCCAATATGTCTCTTGATGATGATGTTGATGCTAATGATGATGAGGATAATGATGAAGAGAATGATAATGTTGCCTCCTTAAAAATTAAGGGGGAAATGGTTTTAAAGCTCTTCATAAAAATAAAATTGCTCGTTCCAACTTCATGGAAATTATGTCCATTGCTATTGAGAGCAAGAAATATAATGATGAGTTGGAATCTCGTCTTGAGGAGCATGAGGTCACCATTGATAAATGGAAGGTCATGGGCGTGATTACGCTAATGAGATTGCGGACCTCTCTCAAGCTCTTGAACTTGAACAAACCACCAAGGAATCTCTTGAGGAGACTTTTGCTCTAGAATTGTCTAGAGTGAAGGAATCTACTGATAGAGCTCTTGAGGTGGCCAATGTTTTTGAAACTAAAAATGCTAAGCTTGAAGTTGCTCATGCTAGACTCCTTGAGGATTTTGAGCACCTCGAAAATGGCTCAAGGGTCATCAAGGGTGAGCTCATCAAACTCACCGAGTCTCATGCTCAACTTGAAGCTTCTTATTTAAAAGAGCTTGCCAAGTTGCCTTCTCCTCTTGTTGTTAATGATGATGCTTGTGCTACTAATTTTATTACTTGTGAAGCATCCATTTTGAAGGAGAATGTTGAGCTACGGGCTCAACTTGAGGTGTTATCTACCAATTATGGGAAATTGGAAGAAAGTCATGAAAATCTCTCAAGCTCTCATGATGATCTTCTAGTATCCCATAGTGTGCTAAAGATAGCTCATGAGGCCATGATTGCTAAGGAAATCAAAGAGCTCAAGGCCCAAGTCACTTCTTTGAAGAAAGACTTGGAAAAGTGTCATGAAGGGAAGGCCACACTCAACAATATCTTGAGTGTGCAAAAATCCCCCAATGACAAAGGTGGACTTGGATTCAACTCCAACAAGAAGAAGAAGTCCAAGTTGAACAAGAAGAAAGGCCAAGAACAAGTCAAGAATTTGGCCAAGATTGTTTGCTTCAAGTGCAAAGTCGAAGGGCATCATGTTAGATCTTGCCCATTGAAGAAGAAGGCCATTAGTGTCAAGCAACAAGGGAAGAGGGCACAAGTTCAATCTCATGCTCAACATCAAGTTGAAGAAAGGCCTCCTCCCAAGAAGACTCAAGTTAATGCTTCTCAAATTGAGAAATCAAGTGAGAAGAAAGTGAAGAGTAGACGTTGCTACTTATGTCGTGAGAAAGGTCACATCGCTTCTTCATGCACTAGTGGTAACTTATCCAACCCAATTATTATTGATGATATCTATTCTCTTGGTAAGGATAAGGTTGGCAATGTGTTTGCCAAGTTTGTTGGTACTCAAAGTGGTGTCAAGCAAAGAACCATTTGGGTAGCCAAACCTATTGTGACTAACCTCTTAGGACCCAACTTGGTTGGGGACCAACAAGCTCAAACTTGATCAATAGGTGTTGTTGGAGGGCATTGGAGACTTGGCTACATTATGAAGAATTAAGGGGACTTCATCACTCTTATTGTCTCAAGCCAAGTGAATTGAATCATCAAGTTTATATCTTATATCCAATGTGCCTCCTTGTGGTAACTTGTACTTAAAATTGCTTACATTGAAAGTTACTTGCCCCCTTGCATGTTTTGGTTTTGTTCCTTGCACGTGTTTGTATATGGTGTGATTCCAACTTGCTTATCTTGAGCAATCAAGTATGTGTATGTTGGTTTGCACATCATGTACGTGTGTGTCGTGCGTTGAGCCTTTATGCTTCTTGTTATTTCCTAGTTGGCTCGTGTGAGAGATTAATGGAACATCCCATTTTGGGGGAGTGATGTGCTTTGTGCACCTCACAATCTTATAAATGTGTGTACATGAGGAATACCATATAGTATTGATATTACAAGTTTATCTAGTCGCTAGGTGGTATATCTCTCATGAGAAATTCAAATTCTAAATAGTCCATTAATTATCTCTTGTTTGTTCCTCTTATTGCCTCTTGTTAAGTTCTTATTGGTATCACATTATGGGGGAGTAATATGCTAAGTGCATATTACAAGCCTAGAAAATGTGTACATTGAGATATTGTCACCTAGAATTGATATTGTAGATTACCTTGTTCCTAGGTGGCATGTTAGCTCTACAAGTTGCAATTTGCTTGTGTTTGTTGTGAAGATGATGTTGGATGTCCTTGTTATCTACCACCGGGAATTATTTCCAAATACTTCTTGTCTTTTGACAATTGGTAGTCACTTATGTGTGGTAGAATTTGTTGATCATATTTACTTTGGCTTTTGTTTTTATTTTGCTTTTCTCTTGCCAAGGTTTGTGTCAACTCCCGGTGTCTTCCCTACCACTTGTGGATCTTGTTTATTTCTTGTTCTTGTCTAGTGTTTTCTAGATATAGTGAAAGTAGTGATCCCACCTTGTGCATTTTGTATTCAAATGCAAATCCTATATAATGCACAACTCGTGGGGGAGCTATCCTATTTTCTTTAGAACACTCTTCTTGTGATCCTTATAAAGTGTGTTTTGGTGGAAGGCAAGCCATTTCTTTTTGGTACTTTGTGCCATCATGAAAATTGTTGAGAGCTTGGTTTGTTTGGAACCATCCTCTCTTTGGGAGTTTGACATCTTTAGTTTAGTGTGTATTAGTGGATATCTCATTCCTTGATGTATCTTTAATGATATCTTCCAAGTGATGATTTCTCCATTTGGTATCCTTTTCACTTGGCATTTCTTTCTCTTTAGGTTCCGGGTTTTGAAAGTCTTGAGCATGCATGTTTACTTCATGTATTTTATTTGGCATGCTTTCTTTCTTTGACTCAATATATAGGGGGGGTCTCCACCAAGTCTCAAATCGGATGAGATGTGTATGAAATTCATTTTCATATCTATATGCACATATTTATGTGGAGTTTGTCCTATGTATTGGTTTTTCTAACTATTTGGTCCCAATGAGTTTGGGTACCGTTTAGTTTGTGTTGTTCTTCTAGGAACATTTGGAGATGCATTGGATGCTCGGCTCACTCACAAGGAAGGTGTTGTCACCATGTGCATATTGGAGTCAAGCTAGGATGATCAATGAACTACTATCTATCTTCAATTGGTATCTACTACATCCTTCCAATGATATCTCGGTAACAAGTATCTATTCATTCTTTCTCCTCTTGCATTCAACCTTGTGTAGGTTGCATCTTGGCATGACATTCATTTCATATCTTGTGATACTTGTTTCCTTTCTCAAAGCATCCCAACGATGATCTCTTGTTGCTAGTTGTGATGCCTTTAATGGATGTGTGTTTGGACTTCATTTATATACAATAAGACCATATCTAGCCAAGTGTTATGCTTTCAAGCAAATATCTTATTGGTATATTTATGACTTCCTTGTGGATATCTTGTTCCTTCGTGTTGTAACTATTTCAGGTGTACATCCTTGTTTGTAGATATATATATCGTCATGATTTCGTCTACATAGAACCTTATACACTTGAGAGAAATTACATCTCTAGTTGATATCTTTTCTTTCACGTCCACCTTGTCTTTCTTATGTTATTTCTTTGGTGGCTCTGTGAGAGTTTTTGCCTTGAGTGCGTGTCCTCTGTCGTTGCATCTTGTTGCACTCTTGTGTGGTGAAGATTATTTTCCTCTTGCTTATCTTTACGAGGTTTTTGCCATCTTAATTGGTATCCCTCGTCTTGATGAGCCTCCCCTCATCTATCTTCACCATGGGTTGTCACAAGCATAGGTTCTCTTTTGCTTATTAGTAAGCTTGTGAACCCATTTGCCAGTTGTGTGTGGGAATGATAGGCCTTGCACCGTGTGCCTCATTCTTTCAAGACTATGTTGATGCTTAATGCTCATCCTAATTTTAGTCTTCTCAAGTGCTTCGCCATGACTCACACACATCTTTTTGGCTGAGCCTATTCTTAAGTTGCCTCTTTTACATGTTGCTCAACCATGTGCTTGTTGCAAGCGCTAGACTTTGTTTCCTATATGCTCACTTGCACTGGATGTGAGTTTCTATTGATTTTGGGGGAGCTATGATCCTATTTTGTGCACTTTGTATTCAAATACAAAAATTCTTATGTGTGCACAAATCATGGGGAGCTTCTCTAGTTTCTTTAGAACACTCCTTTGCGCTTTTCATAATATCTTTATTCTTGTGGCATGTAGGATCATTGGTCTAGTTGGTTCAATTGATATCCGTTGATTGCTTGCTTCAATTGGTATCTTCTGATTGCTTGTGTCTCTCTTTGTTATGTCTTTGTGGCATATTTTTTTGTTACAATCTTTGGGCATCAATATAGTTTGTCTTCCTCCAAGTATTGGCAGTTGGGTATGTGTATTGCATTCCACTCTCTTGTTGAGAAATACACAATTTATGGAGGACCACAATTTATATTGGCCTTCTTAGATTTTCGCCCATTTTGGCAATCGATGCCAATGGGGGAGAAGTTTTAGAGAGTTTTGTGGAGACGTTTAGAGAGTTATCTCCTCTTGCTTTGGTTTTGTTCCTTAGCATTTGCATCTCATATGCATGCACTATTGGTTGTTGCATTGCATAGTGAAGCATAATTCCTTATAAAACTCTCTTGAAAGTGATTGTCATCAATTACCAAAATGGGGGAGATTGAAAGAACATGCGGTGGCCCCATGTTTGGTTTTGGTAATTGATGACGATCTCTATGGACTAATGGTTGTCTTGAGTTATATTTGAAGGATTTGTACATAGGCTTTTCTTGAAGTCCATGTGTTGGTTTCAAGGAGTTTATGAGTTGACCAAGGTGCTATTAAGGAATTATCCAAAGATTGGTCATGTGAGTGTTGACCTTATTGCAAGCATGTCTTGAAGAAGAAGATTGTGTGATCATTCATGATTACCTTCAAGACATCATCCAAATGAAGAGAGTTGGAAAGATTCAAGGTTGATCAAGACTAAGTCAAGAGTGAATCAAGTTGATCAACTCACAAAGCGTAGAAGATGTACCGAGAGGGATCAAGTGATCCCATGGTATGGTAAGCATTGTCCATTGCACTTTGTGTACTAACCCATGGTCTATGTGAGAGTTCTATGTGGGGTTAGGTACGTGTCCATGGTCTTGCATCAAGAGGAAGATATCATACAACCCATGGAAAGGATGACATCAAGTGGTGATCGTCATCATGATTGCCGTGTGCAAGTTCAAGTGGAGCATCACGAAGAGATCAAGTGCTTGAATCTTGCCATCCATTGTGGTGTCAATGGACTTGTGAAGATGTGCCTAAGAGTGGCTTACCCATAGTGGACTATGGGGGAGCAATCATCTGGTCTTCATCGAACCAACGGAATCAAGAAAGGCGGTCCAACTTGAGGGAGTCAAAATCGTCTTCATCTAGCTCAAGTGGACCATGTGCAAGGCAAAGGTTTTCCCTTGATAGGTTTTCTATTTTATCGGTCTCATGGTGGTAGTTGGGAGACCGAGTTATAGGATCGTTTGCCGTACTATCAAGGGGGGCTCTCAAGTTGGTAGCTTGATCGTATCGTTAGTAGAGAGCTCAAACCATTGCATCCTTGCATCATGTTTCTTGGTTCTTGTTGGGTTATCTTTGTGAGTCTTAGTGCTTATGGTCATCTTGATGACAATCTTGAGTTCATCGAAAACGGAGTTCGCATGCGTCTTCTATGATGTTTTCGGTGTTGGAGGTTTTACCGGTCTTATCCGATGAAGGGTTCTCACCATTTTATTTTGGGACTTTTCTCATTTTCTTATTCTTGACATTTCTATCAAGATTGTGTTATCCCATGTCGTTAGCTTTCCAACAAACTTGGTTTCGTTGAATTCGGAGTCCGTTTGCAAAAGTTGTGGCTGTTTTGGTAAAGGCTGCTGCGGTACTACCGCGACTAGAGCAGATGTAATTTTTTACTACCGCTCCAAAGCAGTAGTACCACGGCTCTTGAGCGGTAGTATCGCTCCAGAGCAGTACTACCGCAACTCCTTAGCGGTAGTACTGCTCCGGACCAAAATCTCGTGTTTCGCTCAGCGGAAGTAGGCACAGAAGTATTTTTTTAGTACCGCTCACAAGCAGTAGTACCGCTACCATTTGCGGTAGTATCATGAGGTCGAGCGGTAGTACCGTGAGTACGAGCGGTACTACCGCTCCGACGGTTCTTCTGGCCTTTTTGCCTCCTCGCTGTTGTGTTTCGAAGGGGTACTACCGCCCTAGCGGTAGTACCGCTCCTTGGAGCGGTAGTACCGCTCTGTGCGGGCTGTGAGCATAACGGTTGGATTCGGGAGCTCCTATAAAAGGGGGTCTTCTTCCCCATTCAACCTTATCCTTTGAGCTCGTGTTCTTCCCCCATTGTTGACCTTCTTAGAGCTTGCTAACTCTCAATACCTCCATGGATTCTTGCTAGTTCTTGAGGGAAAAGAGAGAGGAGATCTAGATCCACATTTCCACCAATCACTTTCTCCTCTAAGTGAGGGGAACCCCTTGGATCTAGATCTAGGAGTTCTTCGTGTTCTTCTTTCGTTCTTCCTCTCATTTTCCTCCCTAGCATTAGTTGCTTTGGTGGGATTTGGGAGAGAAGGACTTGGGCACTCCGTGTGCCCTTGCCATTGCATTTGGTGCATCGGTTTGAGTTCTCCACGGTGATACGTGGAAGTGAAGTTTGAGAAGCTTATTACTCTTGGGTGTTTGGGCACCCTAGAGCTTGTTCCTCTTGTGTGCCTTGGTGCCCTAGACGGTTGGTGGTGTTCGGAGCTCAATCATTGTGGTGTAAAGCTCCGGGCAAGCGTCGGGGTCTCTAATTAGGTTGTGGAGATCGCGCAAGCAATTTGACGGGTACCGGTGACCGCCCCCAAGGGTTGCCAAAGTGTACGGGTTCGCTGACCACCCCCAAGGGTCGCCATTTGTACGGGTTCAATGACCGCCCTCAAGGGTCGCCATTTGTACGGGTTCGGTGACCGCCCTCAAGGGTCCCTTAGTGGAATCACGGCATCTTGCATTGTGCGAGGGCGTGAGGAGATTATGGTGGCCCTAGTGGCTTCTTGGGGAGCATTGTGCCTCCACACCGCTCCAAACGGAGATTAGCATCTGCAAGGGTGTGAACTTCGGGATACATTGTCGTCTTCGCGTGCCTCGGTTATCGCTTACCCGAGCCCCTTTACTTATGCACTTTACTTTGTGATAGCCATATTGTTCTTTGTCATATATCTTGCTATCACATAGTTGCTTATCTTGCTTAGCATAAGTTGCTGGTGCACATAGGTGAGCCTAGTTGTTGTAGGTTTTGTGCTTGACAAATTAACCGCTAGGTTTATTCCGCATTTGTTCAAGCCTAAACCATAATTATTTTAAAGCGCCTATTCACCCCCCTCTAGGCGACATCCTCGTTCTTTCAATTGGTATCAGAGCCTTGTCTCTATTTATTAGGCTTTACCGCCTAGAGAGTAAAGATGTCGACTAGGGATTAGGATTCGCTGACACTCTTAGTTTTGATGGCACAAATTTTGATGTTTGGGTAATTCGCATGCTTAATCTCTTTAGGGTCATGGACCCAAATTTAGAGCGAATTGTAGATATGGGTTTCTCTCCTCCAAAGGATCCCCAAATATTATCTTTAGAGGATGAGAAAAACTCTTATCTCAATGCTCAAGCTTCTAATGTGCTTTTCGATGCTTTAAGCAATGTAGTTATATTTCAACTCATGCCGTTCCGGGATGCTCATGAGTTGTGGACAAAGCTTCAAGATAAATATGGTGTGTCCAAGATTTGTGGGGATGATTGTTCTCCCTCCACCTCCGGTCGTATAGTCTTCTCAATCTCTTCTACCTCACCTACATGTGGTTTGCCACAAGGTAATGATATGGTGAGTAGTGTTGGTCATTGCAATGATGATAGTATGCTTATTTTGGATGGTCCTTCATCACCATATTATTGCAATGCTCCCTCTTTGGGCTTTAACACTTCGAGCACTCCAAATGTTTCACATGCTTGTGTTGATAGTCCTTGCATATCATGTAGAAATTGCTTGACTAAATATCATGATGATATGCTTGCTATGTCTTGTTGCCATGATAAAAATGCATCTATTTCCTCGAATTGTTGTGCTAACAATGTAAAGGAAACCGAACACTCCATGGAACAAGATGTGGTGTTTAATGGTGCCTCAAGGGATCCTACATCATCATCTATTGCGTTTTGCCTTATGGCTAAGGCGTCAAAGGTATCTCCTACTTTGTACCCCAATATGTCTCTTGATGATGATGTTGATGCTAATGATGATGAGGATAATGATGAAGAGAATGATAATGTTGCCTCCTTAAAAATTAAGGGGAAATGGTTTTTAAAGCTCTTCATAAAAATAAAATTGCTCGTTCCAACTTCATGGAAATTATGTCCATTGCTATTGAGAGCAAGAAATATAATGATGAGTTGGAATCTCGTCTTGAGGAGCATGAGGTCACCATTGATAAATGGAAGGTCATGGGCGTGATTACGCTAATGAGATTGCGGACCTCTCTCAAGCTCTTGAACTTGAACAAACCACCAAGGAATCTCTTGAGGAGACTTTTGCTCTAGAATTGTCTAGAGTGAAGGAATCTACTGATAGAGCTCTTGAGGTGGCCAATGTTTTTGAAACTAAAAATGCTAAGCTTGAAGTTGCTCATGCTAGACTCCTTGAGGATTTTGAGCACCTCGAAAATGGCTCAAGGGTCATCAAGGGTGAGCTCATCAAACTCACCGAGTCTCATGCTCAACTTGAAGCTTCTTATTTAAAAGAGCTTGCCAAGTTGCCTTCTCCTCTTGTTGTTAATGATGATGCTTGTGCTACTAATTTTATTACTTGTGAAGCATCCATTTTGAAGGAGAATGTTGAGCTACGGGCTCAACTTGAGGTGTTATCTACCAATTATGGGAAATTGGAAGAAAGTCATGAAAATCTCTCAAGCTCTCATGATGATCTTCTAGTATCCCATAGTGTGCTAAAGATAGCTCATGAGGCCATGATTGCTAAGGAAATCAAAGAGCTCAAGGCCCAAGTCACTTCTTTGAAGAAAGACTTGGAAAAGTGTCATGAAGGGAAGGCCACACTCAACAATATCTTGAGTGTGCAAAAATCCCCCAATGACAAAGGTGGACTTGGATTCAACTCCAACAAGAAGAAGAAGTCCAAGTTGAACAAGAAGAAAGGCCAAGAACAAGTCAAGAATTTGGCCAAGATTGTTTGCTTCAAGTGCAAAGTCGAAGGGCATCATGTTAGATCTTGCCCATTGAAGAAGAAGGCCATTAGTGTCAAGCAACAAGGGAAGAGGGCACAAGTTCAATCTCATGCTCAACATCAAGTTGAAGAAAGGCCTCTTCCCAAGAAGACTCAAGTTAATGCTTCTCAAATTGAGAAATCAAGTGAGAAGAAAGTGAAGAGTAGACGTTGCTACTAATGTCGTGAGAAAGGTCACATCACTTCTTCATGCACTAGTGGTAACTTATCCAACCCAATTATTATTGATGATATCTATTCTCTTGGTAAGGATAAGGTTGGCAATGTGTTTGCCAAGTTTGTTGGTACTCAAAGTGGTGTCAAGCAAAGAACCATTTGGGTAGCCAAACCTATTGTGACTAACCTCTTAGGACCCAACTTGGTTGGGGACAAACAAGCTCAAACTTGATCAATAGGTGTTGTTGGAGGGCATTGGAGACTTGGCTACATTATGAAGAATTAAGGGGACTTCATCACTCTTATTGTCTCAAGCCAAGTGAATTGAATCATCAAGTTTATATCTTATATCCAATGTGCCTCCTTGCGGTAACTTGTACTTAAAATTGCTTACATTGAAAGTTACTTGCCCCCTTGCATGTTTTGGTTTTGTTCCTTGCATGTGTTTGTATATGGTGTGATTCCAACTTGCTTATCTTGAGCAATCAAGTATGTGTATGTTGGTTTGCACATCATGTACGTGTGTGTCGTGTGTTGAGCCTTTATGCTTCTTGTTTATTTCCTAGTTGGCTCGTGTGAGAGATTAATGGAACATCCCATTTTGGGGGAGCGATGTGCTTTGTGCACCTCACAATCTTATAAATATGTGTACATGAGCAATACCATATAGTATTGATATTACAAGTTTATCTAGTCGCTAGGTGGTATATCTCTCATGAGAAATTCAAATTCTAAATAGTCCATTAATTATCTCTTGTTTGTTCCTCTTATTGCCTCTTGGTAAGTTCTTATTGGTATCACATTATGGGGGAGTAATATGCTAAGTGCATATTACAAGCCTAGAAAATGTGTACATTGAGATATTGTCACCTAGAATTGATATTGTAGATTATCTTGTTCCTAGGTGGCATGTTAGCTCTACAAGTTGCAATTTGCTTGTGTTTGTTGTGAATATGATGTTGGATGTCCTTGTTATCTACCACCGGGAATTATTTCCAAATACTTCTTGTCTTTTGACAATTGGAAGTCACTTATGTGTGGTAGAATTTGTTGATCATCTTTACTTTGGCTTTTGTTTTTATTTTGCTTTTCTCTTGCCAAGGTTTGTGTCAACTCCCGGTGTCTTCCCCACCACTTGTGGATCTTGTTTATTTCTTGTTCTTGTCTAGTGTTTTCTAGATATAGTGAAAGTAGTGATCCCACCTTGTGCATTTTGTATTCAAATGCAAATCCTATATAATGCACAACTCGTGGGGGAGCTATCCTATTTTCTTTAGAACACTCTTCTTGTGATCCTTATCAAGTGTGTTTTGGTGGAAGGCAAGCCATTTCTTTTTGGTACTTTGTGCCATCATGAAACTTTGTTGAGAGCTTGGTTTGTTTGGAACCATCCTCTCTTTGGGAGTTTGACATCTTTAGTTTAGTGTGTATTAATGGATATCTCATTCCTTGATGTATCTTTAATGATATCTTCCAAGTGATGATTTCTCCATTTGGTATCCTTTTCACTTGGCATTTCTTTCTCTTTAGGTTTCGGGTTTTGAAAGTCTTGAGCATGCATGTTTACTTCATGTATTTTATTTGGCATGCTTTCTTTCTTTGACTCAATATATAAGGGGGGTCTCCACCAAGTCTCAAATCGGATGAGATGTGTATGAAATTCATTTTCATATCTATATGCACATATTTATGTGGAGTTTGTCCTATGTATTGGTTTTTCTAACTATTTGGTCCCAATGAGTTTGGGTACCTTTGTGTTGTTCTTCTAGGAACATTTGGAGATGCATTGGATGCTCGGCTCACTCACAAGGAAGGTGTTGTCACCATGTGCATATTGGAGTCAAGCTAGGATGATCAATGAACTACTATCTATGTTCAATTGGTATCTACTACATCCTTCCAATGATATCTCGGTAACAAGTATCTATTCATTCTTTCTCCTCTTGCATTCAACCTTGTGTAGGTTGCATCTTGGCATGACATTCATTTCATATCTTGTGATACTTGTTTCCTTTCTCAAAGCATCCCAACGGTGATCTCCTGTTGCTAGTTGTGATGCCTTTAATGGATGTGTGTTTGGACTTCATTTATATACAATAAGACCATATCTAGCCAAGTGTTATGCTTTCAAGCAAATATCTTATTGGTATATTTATGACTTCCTTGTGGATATCTTGTTCCTTCGTGTTGTAACTATTTCAGGTGTACATCCTTGTTTGTAGATATATATATCGTCATGATTTCGTCTACATAGAACCTTATACACTTGAGAGAAATTACATCTCTAGTTGATATGTTTTCTTTCACGTCCACCTTGTCTTTCTTATGTTATTTCTTTGGTGGCTCTGTGAAAGTTTTTGCCTTGAGTGCGTGTCCTCTGTCGTTGCATCTTGTTGCACTCTTGTGTGGTGAAGATTATTTTCCTCTTGCTTATCTTTACGAGGCTTTTGCCATCTTAATTGGTATCCCTCGTCTTGATGAGCCTCCCCTCATCTATCTTCACCATGGGTTGTCACAAGCATAGGTTCTCTTTTGCTTATTAGTAAGCTTGTGAACCCATTTGCCAGTTGTGTGTGGGAATGATAGGCCTTGCACCGTGTGCCTCATTCTTCAAGACTATGTTGATGCTTAATGCTCATCCTAATTTTAGTCTTCTCAAGTGCTTCGCCATGACTCACACACATCTTTTTGGCTGAGCCTATTCTTAAGTTGCCTCTTTTACATGTTGCTCAACCATGTGCCTGTTGCAAGCGCTAGGCTTTGTTTCCTATATGCTCACTTGCACTGGATGTGAGTTTCTATTGATTTTGGGGGAGCTATGATCCTATTTTGTGCACTTTGTATTCAAACACAAAAATTGTTATGTGTGCACAAATCATGGGGAGCTTCTCTAGTTTCTTTAGAACACTCCTTTGCGCTTTTCATAATATCTTTATTCTTGTGGCATGTAGGATCATTGGTCTAGTTGGTTCAATTGATATCCGTTGATTGCTTGCTTCAATTGGTATCTTCTGATTGCTTGTGTCTCTCTTTGTTATGTCTTTGTGGCATATTTTTTTGTTGCAATCTTTGGGCATCAATATAGTTTGTCTTCCTCCAAGTATTGGCAGTTGGGTATGTGTATTGCATTCCACTCTCTTGTTGAGAAATACACAATTTATGGAGGACCACAATTTATATTGGCCTTCTTAGATTTTTGCCCATTTTGGCAATCGATGCCAACGGGGGAGAAGTTTTAGAGAGTTTTGTGGAGAAGTTTAGAGAGTTATCTCCTCTTGCTTTGGTTTTGTTCCTTAGCATTTGCATCTCATATGCATGCACTATTGGTTGTTGCATTGCATAGTGAAGCATAATTCCTTATAAAACTCTCTTGAAAGTGATTGTCATCAATTACCAAAATGGGGGAGATTGAAAGAACATGCGGTGGCCCCATGTTTGGTTTTGGTAATTGATGACGATCTCTATGGACTAATGGTTGTCTTGAGTTATATTTGAAGGATTTGTACATAGGCTTTTCTTGAAGTCCATGTGTTGGTTTCAAGGAGTTTATGAGTTGACCAAGGTGCTATTAAGGAATTATCCAAAGATTGGTCATGTGAGTGTTGACCTTATTGCAAGCATGTCTTGAAGAAGAAGATTGTGTGATCATTCATGATTACCTTCAAGACATCATCCAAATGAAGAGAGTTGGAAAGATTCAAGGTTGATCAAGACTAAGTCAAGAGTGAATCAAGTTGATCAACTCACAAAGCGTAGAAGATGTACCGAGAGGGATCAGGTGATCCCATGGTATGGTAAGCATTGTCCATTGCACTTTGTGTACTAACCCATGGTCTATGTGAGAGTTCTATGTGGGGTTAGGTATGTGTCCATGGTCTTGCATCAAGAGGAAGATATCATACAACCCATGGAAAGGATGACATCAAGTGGTGATCGTCATCAAGATTGCCGTGTGCAAGTTCAAGTGGAGCATCACGAAGAGATCAAGTGCTTGAATCTTGCCATCCATTGTGGTGTCAATGGACTTGTGAAGATGTGCCTAAGAGTGGCATACCCATAGTGGACTATGGGGGAGCAATCATCTAGTCTTCATCGAGCCAACGGAATCAAGAAAGGTGGTCCAACTTGAGGGAGTCAAAATCGTCTTCATCTAGCTCAAGTGGACCATGTGCAAGGCAAAGGTTTTCCCTTGATAGGTTTTCTATTTTACCGGTCTCGTGGTGGTAGTTGGGAGACCGAGTTATAGGATCGTTTGCCGTACTATCAAGGGGGGCTCTCAAGTTGGTAGCTTGATCGTATCATTAGTAGAGAGCTCAAACCATTGCATCCTTGCATCATGTTTCTTGGTACTTGTTGGGTTATCTTTGTGAGTCTTAGAGCTTATGGTCATCTTGATGACAATCTTGAGTTCATCGAAAACGGAGTTCGCATGCGTCTTCTATGATGTTTTCGGTGTTGGAGGTTTTACCGGTCTTATCCGATGAAGGGTTCTCACCATTTTATTTTGGCACTTTTCTCATTTGCTTATTCTTGACATTTCTATCAATATTGTGTTATCCCATGTCGTTAGCTTTCCAACAAACTTGGTTTCGTTGAATTCGGAGTCCGTTTGCAAAAGTTGTGGCTGTTTTGGTAAAGGCTGCTGCGGTACTACCGCGACTAGAGCAGATGTATTTTTTGACTACCGCTCCAAAGCAGTACTACCGCGGCTCCTGAGCGGTAGTATCGCTCCAGAGCAGTACTACCGCAGCTCCTTAGCGGTATTACTGCTCCGGACCAAAATCTCGTGTTTCGCTCAGCAGAAGTAGGCACAGAAGTATTTTTTTAGTACCGCTCGCAAGCAGTAGTACCGCTACCATTTGCGGTAGTACTGTGAGGTCGAGCGGTAGTACCGTGAGTACGAGCGGTACTACCGCTCCGACGGTTCTTTTGGCCTTTTTGCCTCCTCGCTGTTGTGTTTCGAAGGGGTACTACCGCCCTAGCGGTAGTACCGCTCCTTGGAGCGGTAGTACCGCTCTGTGCGGGCTGTGAGCATAACGGTTGGATTCGGGAGCTCCTATAAAAGGGTGTCTTCTTCCCCATTCAACCTTATCCTTTGAGCTCGTGTTCTTCCCCCATTGTTGACCTTCTTAGAGCTTGCTAACTCTCAATCCCTCCATGGATTCTTGCTAGTTCTTGAGGGAAAAGAGAGAGGAGATCTAGATCCACGTTTCCACCAATCACTTTCACCTCTAAGTGAGGGGAACCCCTTGGATCTAGATCTGGGAGTTCTTCGTGTTCTTCTTTCGTTCTTCCTCTCATTTTCCTCCCTAGCATTAGTTGCTTTGGTGGGATTTGGGAGAGAAGGACTTGGGCACTCCGTGTGCCCTTGCCATTGCATTTGGTGCATCGGTTTGAGTTCTCCACGGTGATACGTGGAAGTGAAGTTTGAGAAGCTTATTACTCTTGGGTGTTTGGGCACCCTAGAGCTTGTTCCTCTTGTGTGCCTTGGTGCCCTAGACGGTTGGTGGTGCTCGGAGCTCAATCATTGTGGTGTAAAGCTTCGGGCAAGCGTCGGGGTCTCTAATTAGGTTGTGGAGATCGCGCCAAGCAATTTGACGGGTACCGGTGACCGCCCCCAAGGGTTGCCAAAGTGTACGGGTTCGGTGACCGCCCCCAAGGGTCGCCATTTGTATGGGTTCGGTGACCGCCCTCAAGGGTCGCCATTTGCACGGGTTCGGTGACTGCCCTCAAGGGTCCCTTAGTGGAATCACGGCATCTTGCATTGTGCGAGGGCGTGAGGAGATTACGGTGGCCCTAGTGGCTTCTTGGGGAGCATTGTGCCTCCAGACCGCTCCAAACGGAGATTAGCATCCGCAAGGGTGTGAACTTCGGGATACATCGTCGTCTCCGCGTGCCTCGGTTATCGCTTACCCGAGCCCCTTTACTTATGCACTTTACTTTGTGATAGCCATATTGTTCTTTGTCATATATCTTGCTATCACATAGTTGCTTATCTTGCTTAGCATAAGTTGTTGGTGCACATAGGTGAGCCTAGTTGTTGTAGGTTTTGTGCTTGACAAATTAACCGCTAGGTTTATTCCGCATTTGTTCAAGCCTAAACCGTAATTATTTTAAAGCGCCTATTCACCCCCTCCTCTAGGCGACATCCTCGTTCTTTCAATTGGTATCAGAGCCTCGTCTCTATTTATTAGGCTTTACCGCCTAGAGAGTAAACATGTCGACTAGGGATTAGGATTCGCTGACACTCTTAGTTTTGATGGCACAAATTTTGATGTTTGGGTAATTCGCATGCTTAATCTCTTTAGGGTCATGGACCCAAATTTAGAGCGAATTGTAGATATGGGTTTCTCTCCTCCAAAGGATCCCCAAATATTATCTTTAGAGGATGATAAAAACTCTTATCTCAATGCTCAAGCTTCTAATGTGCTTTTCGATGCTTTAAGCAATGTAGTTATATTTCAACTCATGCCGTTCCGGGATGCTCATGAGTTGTGGACAAAGCTTCAAGATAAATATGGTGTGTCCAAGATTTGTGGGGATGATTGTTCTCCCTCCACCTCCGGTCGTATAGTCTTCTCAATCTCTTCTACCTCACCTACATGTGGTTTGCCACAAGGTAATGATATGGTGCGTAGTGTTAGTCATTGCAATGATGATAGTATGCTTATTTTGGATGGTCCTTCATCACCATATTATTGCAATGCTCCCTCTTTGGGCTTTAACACTTCGAGCACTCCAAATGTTTCACATGCTTGTGTTGATAGTCCTTGCATATCATGTAGAAATTGCTTGACTAAATATCATGATGATATGCTTGCTATGTCTTGTTGCCATGATAAAAATGCATCTATTTCCTCGAATTGTTGTGCTAACAATGTAAAGGAAACCGAATACTCCATGGAACAAGATGTGGTGTTTAATGGTGCCTCAAGGGATCCTACATCATCATCTATTGCGTTTTGCCTTATGGCTAAGGCGTCAAAGGTATCTCCTACTTTGTACCCCAATATGTCTCTTGATGATGATGTTGATGCTAATGATGATGAGGATAATGATGAAGAGAATGATAATGTTGCCTCCTTAAAAATTAAGGGGGAAATGGTTTTTAAAGCTCTTCATAAAAATAAAATTGCTCGTTCCAACTTCATGGAAATTATGTCCATTTCTATTGAGAGCAAGAAATATAATGATGAGTTGGAATCTCGTCTTGAGGAGCATGAGGTCACCATTGATAAAATGGAAGGTCATGGGCGTGATTACGCTAATGAGATTGCGGACCTCTCTCAAGCTCTTGAACTTGAACAAACCACCAAGGAATCTCTTGAGGAGACTTTTGCTCTAGAATTGTCTAGAGTGAAGGAATCTACTGATAGAGCTCTTGAGGTGGCCAATGTTTTTGAAACTAAAAATGCTAAGCTTGAAGTTGCTCATGCTAGACTCCTTGAGGATTTTGAGCACCTCGAAAATGGCTCAAGGGTCATCAAGGGTGAGCTCATCAAACTCACCGAGTCTCATGCTCAACTTGAAGCTTCTTATTTAAAAGAGCTTGCCAAGTTGCCTTCTCCTCTTGTTGTTAATGATGATGCTTGTGCTACTAATTTTATTACTTGTGAAGCATCCATTTTGAAGGAGAATGTTGAGCTACGGGCTCAACTTGAGGTGTTATCTAGCAATTATGGGAAATTGGAAGAAAGTCATGAAAAGCTCTCAAGCTCTCATGATGATCTTCTAGTATCCCATAGTGTGCTAAAGATAGCTCATGAGGCCATGATTGCTAAGGAAATCAAAGAGCTCAAGGCCCAAGTCACTTCTTTGAAGAAAGACTTGGAAAAGTGTCATGAAGGGAAGGCCACACTCAACAATATCTTGAGTGTGCAAAAATCCCCCAATGACAAAGGTGGACTTGGATTCAACTCCAACAAGAAGAAGAAGTCCAAGTTGAACAAGAAGAAAGGCCAAGAACAAGTCAAGAATTTGGCCAAGATTGTTTGCTTCAAGTGCAAAGTCGAAGGGCATCATGTTAGATCTTGCCCATTGAAGAAGAAGGCCATTAGTGTCAAGCAACAAGGGAAGAGGGCACAAGTTCAGTCTCATGCTCAACATCAAGTTGAAGAAAGGCCTCTTCCCAAGAAGACTCAAGTTAATGCTTCTCAAATTGAGAAATCAAGTGAGTAGAAAGTGAAGAGTAGACGTTGCTACTTATGTCGTGAGAAAGGTCACATCGCTTCTTCATGCACTAGTGGTAACTTATCCAACCCAATTATTATTGATGATATCTATTCTCTTGGTAAGGATAAGGTTGGCAATGTGTTTGCCAAGTTTGTTGGTACTCAAAGTGGTGTCAAGCAAAGAACCATTTGGGTAGCCAAACCTATTGTGACTAACCTCTTAGGACCCAACTTGGTTGGGGACCAACAAGCTCAAACTTGATCAATAGGTGTTGTTGGAGGGCATTGGAGACTTGGCTACATTATGAAGAATTAAGGGGACTTCATCACTCTTATTGTCTCAAGCCAAGTGAATTGAATCATCAAGTTTATATCTTATATCCAATGTGCCTCCTTGTGGCAACTTGTACTTAAAATTGCTTACATTGAAAGTTACTTGCCCCCTTGCATGTTTTGGTTTTGTTCCTTGCATGTGTTTGTATATGGTGTGATTCCAACTTGCTTATCTTGAGCAATCAAGTATGTGTATGTTGGTTTGCGCATCATGTACATGTGTGTCGTGCGTTGAGCCTTTATGCTTCTTGTTATTTCCTAGTTGGCTCGTGTGAGAGATTAATGGAACATCCCATTTTGGGGGAGTGATGTGCTTTGTGCACCTCACAATCTTATAAATGTGTGTACATGAGGAATACCATATAGTATTGATATTACAAGTTTATCTAGTCGCTAGGTGGTATATCTCTCATGAGAAATTCAAATTCTAAATAGTCCATTAATTATCTCTTGTTTGTTCCTCTTATTGCCTCTTGTTAAGTTCTTATTGGTATCACATTATGGGGGAGTAATATGCTAAGTGCATATTACAAGCCTAGAAAATTTGTACATTGAGATATTGTCACCTAGAATTGATATTGTAGATTATCTTGTTCCTAGGTGGCATGTTAGCTCTACAAGTTGCAATTTGCTTGTGTTTGTTGTGAAGATGATGTTGGATGTCCTTGTTATCTACCACCGGGAATTATTTCCAAATACTTCTTGTCTTTTGACAATTGGTAGTCACTTATGTGTGGTAGAATTTGTTGATCATCTTTACTTTGGCTTTTGTTTTTATTTCTCTTTTCTCTTGCCAAGGTTTGTGTCAACTCCCGGTGTCTTCCCTACCACTTGTGGATCTTATTTATTTCTTGTTCTTGTCTAGTGTTTTCTAGATATAGTGAAAGTAGTGATCCCACCTTGTGCATTTTGTATTCAAATGCAAATCCTATATAATGCACAACTCGTGGGGGAGCTATCATATTTTCTTTAGAACACTCTTCTTGTGATCCTTATCAAGTGTGTTTTGGTGGAAGGCAAGCCATTTCTTTTTGGTACTTTGTGCCATCATGAAACTTTGTTGAGAGCTTGGTTTCTTTGGAACCATCCTCTCTTTGGGAGTTTGACATCTTTAGTTTAGTGTGTATCAATGGAGTTTGTCCTATGTATTGGTTTTTCTAACTATTTGGTCCCAATGAGTTTGGGTATCGTTTAGTTTGTGTTGTTCTTCTAGGAACATTTGGAGATGCATTGGATGCTCGGCTCACTCACAAGGAAGGTGTTGTCACCATGTGCATATTGGAGTCAAGCTAGGATGATCAATGAACTACTATCTATCTTCAATTGGTATCTACTACATCCTTCCAATGATATCTCGGTAACAAGTATCTATTCATGCTTTCTCCTCTTGCATTCAACCTTGTGTAGGTTGCATCTTGGCATGACATTCATTTCATATCTTGTGATACTTGTTTCCTTTCTCAAAGCATCCCAACGATGATCTCTTGTTGCTAGTTGTGATGCCTTTGATGGATGTGTGTTTGGACTTCATTTATATACAATAAGACCAAATCTAGCCAAGTGTTATGCTTTCAAGCAAATATCTTATTGGTATATTTATGACTTCCTTGTGGATATCTTGTTCCTTCGTGTTGTAACTATTTCAGGTGTACATCCTTGTTTGTAGATATATATATTGTCATGATTTCGTCTACATAGAACCTTATACACTTGAGAGAAATTACATCTCTAGTTGATATCTTTTCTTTCACGTCCACCTTCTCTTTCTTATGTTATTTCTTTGGCGGCTCCGTGAAAGCTTTTGCCTTGAGTGCGTGTCCTCTGTCGTTGCATCCTGTTGCACTCTTGTGTGGTGAAGATTATTTTCCTCTTGCTTATCTTTACGAGGTTTTTGCCATCTTAATTGGTATCCCTCGTCTTGATGAGCCATGGGTTGTCACAAGCATAGGTTCTCTTTTGCTTATTAGTAAGCTTGTGAACCCATTTGCCAGTTGTGTGTGGGAATGATAGGCCTTGCACCGTGTGCCTCATTCTTTCAAGACTATGTTGATGCTTAATGCTCATCCTAATTTTAGTCTTCTCAAGTGCTTCGCCATGACTCACACACATCTTTTTGGCTGAGCCTATTCTTAAGTTGCCTCTTTTACATGTTGCTCAACCATGTGCTTGTTGCAAGCGCTAGGCTTTGTTTCCTATATGCTCACTTGCACTGGATGTGAGTTTCTATTGATTTTGGGGGAGCTATGATCCTATTTTGTGCACTTTGTATTCAAATACAAAAATTCTGATGTGTGCACAAATCATGGGGAGCTTCTCTAGTTTCTTTAGAACACTCCTTTGCGCTTTTCATAATATCTTTATTCTTGTGGCATGTAGGATCATTGGTCTAGTTGGTTCAATTGATATCCGTTGATTGCTTGCTTCAATTGGTATCTTCTGATTGCTTGTGTCTCTCTTTGTTATGTCTTTGTGGCATATTTTTTTGTTGCAATCTTTGGGCATCAATATAGTTTGTCTTCCTCCAAGTATTGGCAGTTGGGTATGTGTATTGCATTCCACTCTCTTGTTGAGAAATACACAATTTATGGAGGACCACAATTTATATTGGCCTTCTTAGATTTTCGCCCATTTTGGCAATCGATGCCAATGGGGGAGAAGTTTTAGAGAGTTTTGTGGAGAAGTTTAGAGAGTTATCTCTTCTTGCTTTGGTTTTGTTCCTTAGCATTTGCATCTCATATGCATGCACTACTGGTTGTTGCATTGCATAATGAAGCATAATTCCTTATAAAACTCTCTTGAAAGTGATTGTCATCAATTACCAAAATGGTGGAGATTGAAAGAACATGCGGTGGCCCCATGTTTGGTTTTGGTAATTGATGACGATCTCTATGGACTAATGGTTGTCTTGAGTTATATTTGAAGGATTTGTACATAGGCTTTTCTTGAAGTCCATGTGTTGGTTTCAAGGAGTTTATGAGTTGATCAAGGTGCTATTAAGGAATTATCCAAAGATTGGTCATGTGAGTGTTGACCTTATTGCAAGCATGTCTTGAAGAAGAAGATTGTGTGATCATTCATGATTACCTTCAAGACATCATCCAAATGAAGAGAGTTGGAAAGATTCAAGGTTGATCAAGACTAAGTCAAGAGTGAATCAAGTTGATCAACTCACAAAGCGTAGAAGATGTACCGAGAGGGATCAAGTGATCCCATGGTATGGTAAGCATTGTCCATTGCACTTTGTGTACTAACCCATGGTCTATGTGAGAGTTCTATATGGGGTTAGGTACGTGTCCATGGGCTTGCATCAAGAGGAAGATATCATACAACCCATGGAAAGGATGACATCAAGTGGTGATCGTCATCAAGATTGCCGTGTGCAAGTTCAAGTGGAGTATCATGAAGAGATCAAGTGCTTGAATCTTGCCATCCATTGTGGTGTCTTCTATGATGTTTTCGGTGTTGGAGGTTTTACCGGTCTTATTCGATGAAGGGTTCTCACCATTTTCTTTTGGGACTTTTCTCATTTGCTTATTCTTGACATTTCTATCAAGATTGTGTTAGCCCATGTCGTTAGATTTCCAACAAACTTGGTTTCGTTGAATTCGGAGTCCGTTTGCAAAAGTTGTGGCTGTTTTGGTAAAGGCTGATGCGGTACTACCGCGACTAGAGCGGATGTAATTTTTTTACTACCGCTCCAGAGCAGTACTACCGCGGCTCCTGAGCAGTAGTATCGCTCCAGAGCAGTACTACCGCGGCTCCTTAGCGGTAGTACCGCTCCGGACCAAAATCTCGTGTTTTGCTCAGCGGAAGTAGGCACAGAAGTATTTTTTTAGTACCGCTCGCAAGCAGTAGTACCGCTACCATTTGCAGTAGTACCGTGAGGTCGAGCGGTAGTACCGTGAGTACGAGCGGTACTACCACTCCGACGGTTCTTCTGGCCTTTTTGCCTCCTCGCTGTTGTGTTTCGAAGGGGTACTACCGCCCTAGCGGTAGTACCGCTCCTTGGAGCGGTAGTACCGCTCTGTGTGGATTGTGAGCATAACGGTTGGATTCGGGAGCTCCTATAAAGGGGGTCTTCTTCCCCATTCAACCTTATCCTTTGAGCTCGTGTTCTTCCCCCATTGTTGACCTTCTTAGAGCTTGCTAACTCTCAATCCCTCCATGGATTCTTGCTAGTTCTTGAGGGAAAAGAGAGAGGAGATCTAGATCCACGTTTCCACCAATCACTTTCTCCTGTAAGTGAGGGGAACCCCTTGGATCTAGATCTGGGAGTTCTTCGCGTTCTTCTTTCGTTCTTCCTCTCATTTTCCTCCCTAGCATTAGTTGCTTTGGTGAGATTTGGGAGAGAAGGACTTGGGCACTCCGTGTGCCCTTGCCATTGCATTTGGTGCATCGGTTTGAGTTCTTCACGTTGATACGTGGAAGTGAAGTTTGAGAAGCTTATTACTCTTGGGTGTTTGGGCACCCTAGAGCTTGTTCCTCTTGGGTGCCTTGGTGCCCTAGACGGTTGGTGGTGTTCGGAGCTCAATCATTGTGGTGTAAAGCTCCGGGCAAGCATCGGGGTCTCCAATTAGGTTGTGGAGATCGCCCCGAGAAATTTGACGGGTACTGGTGACCGTCCCCAAGGGTTGCCAAAGTGTACGAGTTCGGTGACCGCCCCCAAGGGTCGCCATTTGTACGGGTTCGGTGACCGCCCTCAAGGGTCGCCATTTGTACGGGTTCGGTGACTGCCCTCAAGGGTCCCTTAGTGGAATCACGACATCTTGCATTGTGCGAGGGCGTGAGGAGATTACGGTGGCCCTAGTGGCTTCTTGGGGAGCATTGTGCCTCCACACCGCTCCAAACGGAGATTAGCATCCGCAAGGGTGTGAACTTCGGGATACATCGTCGTCTCCACGTGCCTCGGTTATCTCTTACCCGAGCCCCTTTACTTATGCACTTTACTTTGTGATAGCCATATTGTTCTTTGTCATATATCTTGCTATCACATAGTTGCTTATCTTGCTTAGCATAAGTTGTTGGTGCACATAGGTGAGCCTAGTTGTTGTAGGTTTTGTGCTTGACAAATTAACCGCTAGGTTTATTCCGCATTTGTTCAAGCCTAAACCGTAATTATTTTAAAGCGCCTATTCACCCCCCCCCCCTCTAGGCGACATCCTCGTTCTTTCACTACTACACCGAAGGCTCCGAACTAACTTATCAGGAGAAAAATCATCTGGTCGCATTTTGTACTGATCTTGAGAATTACAATGTCTACAATCAAACTCCTCAACGTTATGGTCAATACGTGCCACTAGTGCACGTGTTGAACTACGGTAACTACCATGGAGATACCCTGGTAAGATTTTTTACTATTACGACATCCGTGTATCTTTTTGCACACTTCTAAAACTAGTACATCATTGCTAACTACGAATTATTACTATGTTTTTCAACAGATAATCCCGAATGATTGTGTGCCTCATCTGATGTATACGCACGGTAGACTTCATGTTTTGAACATACAACCAGGTCTTCCTACGAATCTGAACTGTCCATACCGGGTTTCTAAAAGAAGTGGAGACATAATAATCAAAGAATGGAAAAAAATGTATGGACAGTCGTAAGGAGCTTCTTGGAAGCAAAAAGCAGCGAAGGGCAAGAATTGGAGACATGATGATCGCCATTCTTCATAATGGAGAGTCAGGGTATATATTGTTTTATGCTATTTTACTTTAAGGGTGTTTAGGTCATGTCCTACCTGATACTGATGATCATGTGCTAAGAACAATTATGTAGGTTCGGTTCGATGACTATGAGGATGATGATCGTATGACTTATTATTAATAACGAGTAGAAGTTGTATGATGATGCATGATTAGTAGAACTTGTTATTATATATGATGATGTATGATGCGAGCATGCATGAGTTATATTATATCAGCGGGTGAAATGAACATATATAGCAGCAGCGTTGGTAAACCAAGGACGAAGATATAAGAGATGACACTTCTCTCTATTAGCTAGCTAATAACAACCTAAAAATAACCCCCAAAACCCCTAAAGCAGCCACTTTTCTAAAAAAAACATGGACTTTTGGTCCCGGTTGGTGCCACCAACCGGGACCAAAGGCCCCCTGACTGGGCTCGGCGCACAGGGCCACGTGGAGGCACATTGGTCCCGGTTCGTATTTGAACCGGGACTAATGGGTGGAGGTATTAGTAACGACCCATTAGTCTCGGTTCATAAACCGGGACTAAAGGCCCTTACGAACCGGGACTATTAGGTGTTTTTCTACTAGTGTAGAAGGGGGTCTGTGCCATGTACACCATTTGATGCCTTAAGCGTGAAATAGGTTCTCCGCTCGTTATCATCATCTACTTTGCACATAAGCTTCAAAAAACATAAGTTCAAAAAAAAAAAACCTCCGAGTGTCCTTTTAAAGCCAAAAACAAAGCTTTGAGCCTAGCACGTGAGAAATTCTGCGCCAAAAACAGATCCTGCCGACTGTAATAGTCTCTATTAGGCTGCATATAGTGAAAATGATCCCTTGGTAAGAACCATGAATTTAAATGCTAGCGTTCTATAATAAGAAAAGTAAAGTGAGAGAAGAGTATGTAAAACAGACTATGTAAATATGCATTGCATATGGTTTTCTCATGGAGCATACAAATGACTTATTACTGGGCAAAATTTTGCAATTTTACGGTCATAAGATCATTGACATCCTCAAACTAACCAAAACATGGAAATGAACAAAAATATGCCGAGAGGGGATTTGCAAGTTTCGAAGGGTTCAACCAAAGAAAAAGATGCACCCGCGTGAATACAGATACCGGGCCGGCCCACATTTGCCCTCGTTCTCGCCGCGCTCCACGGTGTGGGGTTCGACTCCGCGTCCGCATCCCCTCGCCTGGCCACTTGCTCTCCGCCTTCCTTCTCTCCCTTCCCTCCAGGCCGGCGCCTCCGCGGTCCCTTCGTCCTCGACTCGACGCTGCGTAACCCGCTCGTATCGACCCCCCCGACCTCCTTCTGGTCCTCCGCGCCTGTCTTCCGCTTCTTGCTACTCGCGAGGCTCGAGCAGCTCTTCAACATCTTCCTCACGGTGAGTGACTGATACAGCCAGCTGCCTCCCCAGATCCCCGATAGATTTCAAATCTGAATTTATTTTCAGGTTCTGAACATGTGGCCTTTTTACGTCTTGTTGTGCGCCCATAGGACTCTGTCCGTGATACTCTGTTTTACTTTGATGTTGTCCTGCTCAGGACAGATTGCTAAGGTGTCGTATTTCGATGAGGCTCTCAAGTCTCAACTTACGAATTCTTTTAGAACTGGCTCTCAACTTACATGAACGCATGCTGTAGCACGCAGGTCACTGATATTTGCTGATGTATTGTGTTCCATCCTAGAATAACATACTGGATTTTGGTGATTTATAGTATTCCATCTTCGTTCCATTTTTTTCTCCTTTTGTATCTAGACTTTCGTACTGGTGGATCTTATTCTTACATGGTACAAATAGTTATATAAATGCATAAGAGGTTCACAAATGCGGGCTACCCAGCGTTGTAATTCAGCTCTACTGTTGGTTACCACACAAAAAGAAAAGGCCTGAACATAATAGTGTATCCACAAATGCTCATTTCGGCTGGCCTAGATTATGGTGCATAATAATCAGATAAGCAAAAGGATTTTCACATACAGATAGTACAGATACGAGGCAAATATAACTATTTTTGTGACAGAAATTTTCCCATACGGGGCTTCCTTTACGTTTCAGTGATTATCTGCATGCCGAAGTTTTGAATACAGCAGGTTGATATAAAAAACAAATTAATGAACCGGACAAAAGTAAGTGCATACAGAATGCTGTATAATCAAAACTAACATATGCACTCATCTATGTATGAAATCGACAAAGAAGCAGAATGTGGGAGCATTTGACATGTAATCATGAAATCAAATAAAAGCACACCCACGGCTGGTGCCCAGGTGACATGTAATCATGAAATCAAATAAAAGCACACCCACGGCTGGTGACATGTAATCTGGTGTTTATTAAGCTACCAACGGAATTCAGAATAGGAGTACCTTTTTTTTGCAGGGGAATGGAATTCAGAATACAACTCCACTTAAAAACGAAACAGGAAGTTCAAATATAATTATGAAACATGACTCCGGCATCTTATTTGTCGGGTGTCCCTGTTTGATGCATCAAAAGCAGTTTTCATCCTTCAAATAGCTCTGCCAGCATCTCCTCCAAGACTTCAGGACTGCTGCTTCCGTCACTAGCTTGTTTCTCCAGCAAGGGATGCTCCTTCAGGTAGTCACGGTAACCTGGAATGACTCTCTCGATGATAGCTCTCCGCAGGACATCTCTGAGCCGAGGGTCTGGAACCTTCCAGAGCTTTTGAGCCTGGTACGTTTCGTGAAATGCTGACTCGAATTTGGCCAGTGAACGGGTGTTGATCCAGCCACGGATCAATCCAGGAGATCTCGATTTTGGTATACAGGAGACCACATGCCCCCAAGAAGCATCAAGATAACCATCCATGTACTTATTACGTTCATTTTTAAGTTCAAGTCTTCGCTGTTGTCCAGAGCACAACTCAACATCTAAGCATATCGATGTCTCAGACACCTGCGCTATGAAATTGGAATTGTTAAGCAAGAACATGTACCTGAGGCTTGGGTCGGAGCACAAAGCTGATTTTTTCAGAAGCAGATCCTTCAGATAATTGACCGTGTCATGTATCAGGTCGTGAAGCTCTCCAGTGTAGTGGCTGTGTGCAGAGCTTTTTGTTGAAGCATGTGCTTTCCTCATCAACGTTATGCAATTCACCAACAACCGAGTGTTCCTGTGTACCTCGCCCGCCCCTCGCAGAATGTCAAGTGTCCAACCCACGAGCATCGTGTTTGATATGGCCCCAATTAACCTCTTCCTTTCTCTGTCTAACGAGGCGCCTATGTCGTTGAAAATGCTTTGGGCTTCCGAAGAGATCAAGTGCATCATACACATGTTGTATGATGCGTTGGGCAGACAGATATATGTGTGTAGCATGGCCTGTAGCTTCTCTGCCTCATTAACATGAACTGCAGCGTCGACAAAGACAAGCATTGGTGAGATGCTCACTCTGCCAAACTGTGCAACTGCCGGCACGTCGTGGATGGCAGTGACCAGCTCTTTGATACTGACAACAATTACCGTGAGAGCTCGAGTCCACCTCTCAGCCAATTCTTGGAGGCACGATACAGACATGTCTCTGAACTGGAAGCGCCAGCCATACTTGTCGCGCATTTGGAGAACCCAGTGGACGTCAAGTTGGGCGAACCAATTCTCCAGCGAACAACGGCCACCGTACCTGACTAACTGTGAGAAAGAAGAGTCGATGAATGATTGGAATATGAGCAGGAGGTATCCGTCGCTGACCATTCTTTGAGCTATCTGTGTGAGCTCGTCGCTGGCACCGAAGTCCGCCGGGCCGGAGGAGCAGACAGAGTAGTTGTTGGACAGGTTTGAACCCGAGGCACCGGAGTTGCTGGAGTAGATGGATTCACTCTGGCATGAAGGGGAGGAGAGAGTCGATCTGATGCGCCATTCGGACACAGCGACGCTCCGGATCTACTCGAGATAGGTAGTTGCCGGCGGGCAGGGAGCTGTGAAGCCACTCGCGCTCTCCTCCGGCACGGGAGCAAACTGCTCCGACATGCCGGCTGCTACTTTTGTGGATGGATGCCCTTGGTCGAGCTAAATGAGAAAAAATACTATGGGAAGGAGGAAGGAACACGGCACCGGAATGAACACTCATATCTATGCCGAAAGAAACCGCGTGAGCATGACGGCGACTCGCAAGTGCTCCCGGGTCAACACGCAACTACTCCCTCCGTTCCTAAATGTAAGTCTTTGTAAAAATTCTACTAGATGGACTACATACGGAGCAAAATAAATGAATCCACATTTAAAATGCATTTATATACATCCGTATGTAGTTTATAGTGGAATCTCTATAAAGACTTATATTTAGGAACGGAGGGAGTACTACCGTTGAACGTTGGCCAGCCTCGGCCTCAGCAAAAGCACTAGTACCTTTTTTAGAAGGAGAATTACCCCGGCTTCTGCATCAAAATGATGCACACGATCATCTTCATTAAGTTACAAAATGAAAATGACAGAATCTGCGTCGTGAGTCGGGAGTTAGGTCACGAGTTGTGAGTTCGATTGTGCTCTAAAAAAAGCACTAGTACTTGAAGCGGCGAGAAGGCACGCGATGTGGTTCGCCTCGTGCTTCTCAGCCAAGCCGACCTCCATCGCGCGTGCCGTTTCCTGGGCTGGAAGGCGAGCTTCGGGTTTGCTGAATTTGAGGGAGGGAGATAGCTCCATGTCAGATTTTTTGGGGTGAATGACGGATTGCTTTGCCAAGGTCTGTTCTCCATAGCACGAAAAACAGGGGAATCCGGTAGGAAAAAGAAAAAAGCAGAACAATGGTGTCGATGGGCCTTGCCGCATTGTGGGCTTCCGCGGAGGCACGAGACGAGGCTGACTAGGCCACGAGGGGACTTAATTTGGGCAAAACCCTATTTGGCACTGCAGGCGCTGGTTAATGGCAATTTTCCTAACCGGCGCCTGCAGCGCCCCGTGCTGGGCCGGCCCATATAATTCTTTTCCTTCTGTGTTCTTAATCTGCAAAAAAAGTACGTGCTGCTAAATATTCGAACCAACAACCTCCCCATCTATACGAAGTGGCGAAACCACCGCACCACCACCCGGCTTACTCGAACCAAGCCACTTTATTAACAGGCTGATCTGTTGGGCTTGGCCCATGCATATGGCCTAAAAGTAATTCAAAAGGTGGGCTGGATTATTGGGCTCAGCCCATTAAAACAACAGATTTGGACCTTTCCTACATGGCATCCACATCCTCTTTTTTGCCATCATCACATGTGCCACGTGGACTTTGCCATGTGGCTCGGCCACATCAGATCCTACGTGGTCTAGGCTCATTAGTAATGACCATAATTTTGGTCGTAGATTTATGACCTTAATTTTGGTCAAGGGTGACCATGAAGAAAATTTTAGAAAAGGTCACGTTTATTTGTTCTTGACGGCCAACTGTTGACCTTCAGAATTTGGTCAAAAAAAGTCAATAAATGATAACAATGACGAATCAACGACCAAAATGGGGAGTCATAATTTATTGTATTCCTTATAGTGTTGTCGTTCGGGCTCTACCTTCGTCGAAGGGCTAGCCCCGCTCCCAGCTGCGGTCGATTGCTCGTCATGCGCCCGACAGCAGGAACGAGCTCGTCACGTGCCCGGTAGAAGGACCGAGCTCGTCTTGCGCCTGGCAGCAGGACCGAGCTTGTCTTGCGCCCGGCGTCTGGACTGAGCTCGTCACGCGCCCGGCGTCTGGACCGAGCTCATCTCGCACCCGGTGCAGCAGGACGGGTCGATGGAGGCCTTATTTGGCTGGCCTTCTGGGTCTCGGCGCTCGGGTGTGAAAGGCGAGGCCTTTCCACTCGTCTCTTTGGTTAGGGTAGCGACGAGCCTCTGGTGAGGTGGTATCAAGGTCTTAGATGCCGGGGCGGCGACCCTGGTGCTGGTAGCACGGTGCTCATAGGCAGAGCACGTGGCTTGGTGCTGCCCGGTGACCATGGACGTGTGGGAGGCATGGTGGCCGGGGTGTGATGTTTGGTGGCGACGAGTGTTGGATGGGGTGAAAACCTGTTCTATCTTCGGACATACCGGCTGTGGCGTAGTGCATTCCCTTCTTGAAGGCGTCGTTGCGGCTTTCATTGGTCATTGTGTGGCTCCAGGGGAAACTCTGACCTCCGAGTCGGACAGTGGCGGTAAATTGTGTCGTAACCTTCTTGGAGGCGCCGCCTTGGAACACACGGTTCTTCATATACGGCTTCATCTCTTTGCGGTGGCGTGTTCACGGTGTATGTAGGAGCCCGATTGCCCTTGTAGTGTTAGGGATGGTGTTACTGCGCTCAGCATCTATGTATCCCGCCTTGGGTGTGTGCCGTGCGTTGTCGTGGGATGCGTTTGTACTTGGGCTGTGGTTATCATTGCTTTATATATAAAACACGACGAAAGCCTTTTTCGATAAATGTAGAAAAATAAAATTAGTCATGAACCTGAAAAAAATAAAAAATAAAATCAGTAGAATACCAACGTGATAGTCTCATGGATAGGTACATGAAGGCGCACTATGTAAACATCTAGCTCAGAAATAAAACAGGAGCACAGTTTGCTTTGTGGTTAGCTTATGAGCGCTTTGCAATCAGCGACCACAGGTCTCGTTCAAACATTTCCTCTTGAATTTTGTTTTTCTATTCTTTCTCTCTCCTGTATGGGTCTCATGATTCTACTGTACGCTAGCGTGACACGGGCTAGGCTGCTATGCGTATCGTGAGACATAGTCAGGACCGTATTGGAGCTTATCCTCCGATTTAAAGACTATAGTGGAGCATTTCACGAATTTGAGGACCGTCGTGTTACACGTCGGAGAGTACAAGAACTGCATGTGTAGTTATCTTTGGACGCCGATAACTGTCAGACGTGTGGCATCTAATGAGGTTGTGCCGCACGTTTTGGGTGGCACGGAGACGGCCCAGCCCGCACGATGGCGTCTGGGCGCACCCAGCCACAGCCCGCACGTCCGGTGTGTGGCACAATCGCCCACACGTCCACGCGATCGAGCGTGCTGCCCGCACGGCCTAGCACACCCGTCGTCCGGGCCTGCCTTCCAACCCCATTCCGCCATGCCGCCGTCATCTCCTACCTCTCGATCCCCTACCTCCATCGTCTTCCTTCTCTGGTTGCCATGACAACCAGACCAGATCTCTAGCGCCTCCCCACCCACCACCCCACCGCCACGCCCCACCCCCCACCCCCGCGACGATGTGCTAACAGGTAGATCTCCGATCTCCTCCTGGTTCTCGTCCTTCTTTTGCCCAGAAAAGTGAAATTGCAGATTGCCTACGAACATGGCGACTAGATCCACGATGTCATGACAAACACACCACAGACTGTGTGTATTCAAAATTGCCCACCAAAGTACACCAGATCTGCCATATTCTATCCTAGAGTTTAGCTAAGCTTTTGGGTTGGGTTGGTGCGAGTAGTTGATGCATAAGAATGCGTAGGAATCACTAAAAAAGCAGGGGGAAAGAAAAGGAGGGATTTGGGTGCTGCATAGAGAGGGAGGGAAATAATTGCCACATGTTTCTGATATTAGTTGCCACCTATCGTTGCCGTCAGCTGTCGCAATATAGTGTTGTTAGTTGCCATCATATTATGTCCGCTGTTGCCATCGGTTCGAAATGATAGTTGACATCCATATTTTAGAAAAGAGAATTAAAGTCCATGTCCTACTTGCCATGATGTGTTGGTTGTCTATGCAAGAAAGTGATAAGATTACCGTGTTTCCCTGTATGTGCAAACAGAAAGAATGCATTTTGCGAATATTGATGCGTTCTTATTCATGCAGTGACTGAAAACAACGTGGGAGAAAAAAAGAGGGAAAATGAATCATGAAGATGGCACTGATCGTTGGTTTTCTTAAAGGCCAGGAACGCCCCCTTGGGATGCAGCAGAGTACAATCAACTCATTTCTACAGGGCCGTTGCTGCCACTACTAGAGCAGTACGCAAACATCGGTACGATGCATCATCAAAAAAGGGACAGTTGTCATAGTTGTGACGAAGAAGATGTCATTCTACTTATGTCCTATAATGTCATTTTTCGCAGGTTCTTATGACCCAACCACACACACAGGGATACCATGGCAAGTGCAAGCACATGGCGCAAACGCTAACAGATGTACGAGCGACCAACTTCAAGTAGCCAATGTGACAAATCAAGGTAACACGTACGGAAAAGAACACATACTGGTGTCGACATGAAATTAAACTTGCAAGGATGGCAAAGACTTACGAGTTGTATGGAAAAACGCAGGGCCTTCATGTAGCGCGTGGCAACAGGCGGCAACCATGTACCTGCCATCAACGTCATACACATGTGAGACGAATGAAGTAAATTTGTGGACAGTGATTCAGCAGAATGAACTTAGGACAAATGCAGTTGCCATGCCTGGACAACTGCATTTGCCATGATTGGACAGGTGTAGTTGCCATGCATGGATAACTGCATTTGCCATTCCTTGGGAAAATGCAGTGCTACTCCTGGGTTGCCACGCATGCACAACTACATTTTCCATGCCTGGACAAATGCATTGCCATGCATGAACAGATGCAGTTGCCATGTCAAATCAAATGTAGTTGCCAGACCTAATCAAAATGTGATTCATGTATCTAAACAACTATGGATGACAAGTGTGAACAAAAATCTGTCTGGCATGGTTGAACTACTACATGTGCCATGTTGTACAAACTGCAGTTGCCATGCATTGACCAACTGCTAAATGATCACAGTTTTTTATGGTGGAACCACACAGGCAAACATCTCATGGCAAGCTTCGCAGTTGCATTCCAATGCTATTGCAGATAGAGCACATCAAGTTGGAATGACAAACCAGATGTAGTTAGCACATGCGGCACAACAAGGTAAAAAATATGTGAACTAGCAAAACAATAGTGCATTTGCTTCTGTGGAAAATCATGGGGGCGATGACCCACAAGTATAGGGGATCTATCGTAGTCCTTTCGATAAGTAAGAGTGTCGAACCGAACGAGGAGCAGAAGGAAATGATAAGCGGTTTTCAACAAGGTATTCTCTGCAAGTACTAAAATAAGTGGTAACAAATAGTTTTGTGATAAGATAAAGTGTAGCGAGCAACAAGTAACAAAAGTAAATAAAGTGCAGCAAGGTGGCCCAATCCTTTTTGTAGCAAAGGACAAGCCTAGACAAACTCTTATGATAGGAAAAGCGCTCCCGAGGACACATGGGAATATCGTCAAGCTAGTTTTCATCACGCTCATATGATTCGCGTTCGGTACTTTGATAATTTGATATGTGGGTGGACCGGTGCTTGGGTACTGCCCTTACTTGGAGAAGCATCCCACTTATGATTAACCTCTATTGCAAGCATCCGCAACTACAACAAAAGTATTAAGGTAAACCTAACCATAGCATGAAACATATGGATCCAAATCAGCCCTTTACGAAGCAATGCATAAACTAGGGGTTAAGCTTCTGTCACTCTAGCAACCCATCATCTACTTATTACTTCCCAATGATTTCCTCTAGGCCCAAATAATGGTGAAGTGTTATGTAGTCGACGTTCACATAACACCACTAGAGGTTAGACAACATACATCTTATCAAAATATCGAACGAATACCAAATTCACATGACTACTAATAGCAAGACTTCTCCCTTGTCCTCAGGAACAAACGTAGCTACTCACAAAGCATATTCATGTTCATAATCAGAGGGGTAATAATGTGCATATAGGATCTGAACATATGATCTTCCACCAAATAAACCAACTAGCATCAACTACAAGGAGTAATCAACACTACTAGCAACCTACTAGCACCAATCCCGGACTTGGAGACAAGAATTGGATATAAGAGATGAACTAGGGTTTGGGGATGAGATGGTGCTGGTGAAGATGTTGATGGAGATTGCCCTCTCCCGATGAGAGGAGCGTTGGTGATGACGATGGTGATGATTTCCCCCTCCCGGAGGGAAGTGTCCACGGCAGAATAGCTCTGCCGGAGCCCTAGATTGGTTCCACCAAGGTTTCGCCTCGTGGCGGCGGAGTCTCATCCCGAAAGGTTGCCTCATATTTTTTCTCATCGAAGGACTTCATATAGGAGAAGACGGGCATCGGAGAGCCACCAGGGGGCCCACGAGGTAGGTGGGCGCGCCCAGGGGGGGGGGCGGCGCCCCCCACCCTTGTGAGAAGGGTGTGGGCCCCCTGGCCTTCATCTTTGGCGATGATTTTTCTTTATTTATTTTAAGACATTCCGTGGAGTTTCAGGACTTTTGGAGTTGCGTAGAATGGGCCTCCAATATTTGCTCCTTTTCCAGCCCAGAATTCCAGCTGCCGGCATTCTCCCTCTTCATGTAAACCTTGTAAAATAAGAGAGAATAGCCATAAATATTGTGACATAACGTGAAATAACAGCCCATAATGCAATAAATATTGACATAAAAGGATGATGCAAAATGGACATATCAACTCCCCCAAGCTTAGACCTTGCTTGTCCTCAAGCGAAAAGCCGATAACAATAAATATGTCCTCATGTTTAGAGGTAGAGGCGTCGATAAAAACAAAATACGGACATGAAGGCATCATGATTATTTCATAACAACAACGTAAATAGATTTTGTCATATGATTACTCATGTTCAACTGATGATCTTTTCACAAAGCCAAAGTATGAGTCAGAAACCTTATTGGGCACCAACAAATTATACCCTCAGTCATTGAAGCAATTGCAATTTATCATAACATCGGAAAGAGTCTATGTCAGAGCTTAAAAGCAAGTCCACATACTCAACTATCACTTAGTCCTTCATAATTGCCAACACTCACGCAATACTTGTGGTTACGGAGTTTTAATCGGACACAGAGAAAGATAGGGGCTTATAGTTTTGCCCCACAACCTTTTACCTCAAGGGTAATGTCAACAGTAATAATTCATGCTCCCCCACATCCAATTGAATATATATATATATATATATATATATATATATATATATATATATATAATGTTCTTTCCAACGTGCTAAGCTTGCCAAAGGATAAAATAAAAAAGAAAGGTGAAGATCACCGTGACTCTTGCATAAGGTAAAAGATAATAATAAAAAATAGGCCCTTCGCAAAGGGAAGCAGAGGTTGTGATGCTTGTTTAGGGTTGATGCACAAAATCTTAATGCAAAAGAACGTCACTTTATATTGCCCCTTGCATGTGAACCTTTATTATGCAGTCCGTCACTTTTATTGCGTCCACAACAAGTTCGTACAAAGCTTATTTCTCTGCATTAATAAGTCATGCATATTTAGAGAGCAATTTTTATTACTTGCACCGATGAAAACTTACTTGAAGGATCTTACTCAATCCATAGGTAGGTATGGTGGACTCTCATGGCAAAACTGGTTTAAGGGTATTTGAAAGCACAAGTAGTATTTCTACTTAGTGCTGAGAATTTGGCTAGCAAGAGGGGGAAAGGCAAGATCAACACGTTAGAGGATCCATGACAACATACTTTATCTCAGATGTAAGAAAACATAACTCATTATGTTGTCTTCCTTGTCCAACATCAACTCTTTAGCATGTCATATTTTAATGAGTGCTCCCAATCATAAAAGATGTCAATGATAATATATCTATATGTGAAACCTCTCTTTCCTTATTACTTCCTATTAATTGCAACGATGACCAAAGCTATATTTGCCAACTCCCAACACCTTTTAATCATCAAACTCTTTCTATGTGAAGTCATTACTTTCACTAATATCAATATGAACTCTTTGATTGTTTTTATTCTTTTTCTTCTAATCACCCAAGATCATGGCAAAATACTCAAACCCTTGACTCAACACTAATCTTTATTATATAGCTCACGGACTCGATTACAGAGGAGGATCATAAAGCAAAACTCAAAACTAGATCATGCCAAGATTTTATTCTACTAAATCAAGATACTACTAATAAGATCGAACTAAGAAAAACGGTAAAGATAGGAGTTGTGATGGTGATACGATACCAAGGCACCTCCCCCAAGCTTGGCAGTTGCCAAGGGGAGTACCCATACCCATGTGATTGTGTCTCCTTCTTTGTTGTTGGCGTAATATTCTTGGCGATGATTCCCCTCAGAATATGGTTCTCCTCCTCGAGCTTATTGACTTGCTGCTTGAGGTCCATTATTTCCTTGCGAAGCTTTCCTGTAAGGGCTAAAGCTCCTTGTACCCAAGGGTGTTGCATACCTGCGGGAGAACCAGAGACACTCCTCCTCATATTTTCATAAGAAAGAAATTTAACATTGGAAGGGATAACCGAGTTTGGAATAGCTGAGCTCTGTAGCTCCCCCATCATAAGCCCAGCTCGGAGGCGAGAGGTGACTTCTTGATCCTCCATGGCATCTACTCTCATCAGGTCAGCCTCCATCTCTTCCTCCGTTGCTGGCCCAAGGTGGTCAGCGTCGTTGTTTGCCCTTGGTTCCGGTGCCGGGTTGGATACCCAGCTCTCCCCGACTGACTCTTGAGAAGACCTATTGCTCTAATCTGCAGTAGCAACAGCTCGAAAACAAAAACAGAGGATATTTGCATGATACGAGAGTCAAAACCTTCGGGGGTATATATAATGAATTTTTACCGACCGAAATACGTATCGTGCAAGGAAACGGAGTCCGGAGGGCACACGAGGTGCTCACGAGGTAGGGGGCGCGCCCAGGGGGGTAGGGCGTGCCCTCCACCCTTGTGGAGGCCTTGTGTCCTCCCCGGACTGCTACTTATTTTTCTATTTTTCTAAATATTCCAAAACGGAGAAATATTGCCTTAAAAATTGTTTTGGAGTCGGTTTACTTACCATACCACATACCTATTCCTTTTCGGAGTCTGAAACGGGCTGGAAGGTGTCCTTTATGTATTCCTCCGGGGTTACGGTTTCAATAATATTAGTTTCAACATTTGTGGGATTACCTGGAATATAGTGTTTAATCCTTTGACCGTTTACCACCTTCGGATTTGTGCCTGCGAAATTGTTGATTTTTATGGCACCAGAACGATAGACCTCCTCGATAACGTAGGGACCTTCCCATTTGGAGAGAAGTTTTCCTGCAAAAAATCTTAAACGTGAGTTGTATAGCAATACATAATCACCTACATTAAACTCACGCTTTTGTATCCTTTTGTCATGCCATCTTTTGTCTTTTTCTTTAAACAACTTGGCATTTTCATAAGCTTGGGTTCTCCATTCATCAAGTGAGCTAATATCTAATAACCTCTTCTCACCGGCAAGTTTGAAATCATAGTTGAGCTCTTTGATAGCCCAGTATGCCTTATGTTCTAGTTCGAGAGGTAAGTGACAAGCTTTCCCATAAACCATTTTATACGGAGACATACCCATAGGATTCTTGTATGCAGTTCTATAGGCCCATAATGCGTCATCCAGTTTCTTGGACCAATTCTTTCTAGACCTATTCACAGTCTTTTGCAAAATTAATTTGAGCTCTTTGTTGCTCAACTCTACTTGACCACTAGACTACATGTGATATGGAGATGCAATTCTATGATTAACGTCGTATTTAGCAAGCATCTTACGGAAAGCACCATGAATAAAATGTGAACCACCATCAGTCATAAGATATCTAGGGACTCCAAACCTCGGAAAAATAACGTCCTTAAGCATTTTAAGAGAGGTGTTATGATCAGCACTACTAGTTGGAATAGCTTCTACCCATTTAGTAACGTAATCAACAGCAACTAAAATATGAGTATATCCATTAGAGGCAGGAAAAGGTCCCATATAATCAAAGCCCCAAACATCAAATGGTTCAATAACAAGTGAATAATTCATAGGCATTTCTTGACGTCTACTAATATTACCAATTCTTTGACATTCATCGCAAGACAAAACAAGCTTACGGGCATCCTTGAAGAGAGTAGGCCAATAAAAACCGGATTGCAATACCTTATGTGCAGTTCTGTCTCCAGCGTGGTGTCCTCCATAAGCTTCAGAGTGGCACTTGCATAGGATTTGTTCCTGTTCATGCTCAGGAACACAACGTCTAATAACACCATCTACTCCTTCTTTATAAAGATGTGGGTCATCCCAAAACTAATGTCGCAAGTCATAGAAAAACTTTCTCTTTTGTTGGTATGTGAAGCTAGGCGGTATAAATTTAGCAACAATAGAATTAGCATAATCAGCATACCATGGAGTGCTACGAGAAGTGCTTATGACATTTAATTGTTCATCAGGAAAGCTATCATCAATAGGTAGTGGGTCATCAAGAACATTCTCTAACCTAGACAAGTTGTCTGCAACGGGGTTCTCAGCTCCCTTTCTATCAACAATATGTAAATCAAATTCTTGTAGCAGGAGAACCCATCTAATGAGTCTAGGTTTTGCATCTTTCTTTTCCATAAGATATTTAATAGCAGCATGATCATTGTGCATAGTAACTTTGGAATCAACAATATAAGGTCTAAACTTATCACAAGCAAACACGACTGCTAAAAGTTCCTTTTCGGTAGTAGCATAATTTCTTTGAGTACTATCTAGAGTCTTACTGGCATAATGGATAACATTTAATTTCTTATCAACTCTTTGCCCTAGAACAACACCTACAGCATAATCACTAGCATCACACATAATTTCAAAGGGTAAATTCCAATCAGGTGGCTGAACAACAGGTGCTGAGACTAATGCTTTCTTAAGTATTTCAAATGCTTCTACACAATCATCATCAAAGACAAATGGTACATCTTTTTGTAATAAATTAGTCAGAGGCCGAGAGATTTTTGAGAAGTCCTTAATGAACCTCCTATAAAATCCGGCGTGACCAAGGAAACTTCTTATACCTTTGATGTCCTTGGGACATGGCATCTTTTCAATAGCATCAACCTTGGCTTTATCAACTTCAATACCTCTTTCAGAAACTTTGTGCCCCAAGACAATACCTTCATTAACCATAAAGTGGCACTTTTCCCAATTCAAGACAAGATTAGTTTCTTCACATCTCTGCAAAACTCGAGCAAGATTGCTCAAGCAATCATCAAAAGAGGAACCATAGACGGAAAAGTCGTCCATGAAAACCTCACAAATTTTCTCGCAAAAGTCAGAGAATATAGCCATCATGCATCTTTGAAAGGTAGCAGGTGCATTACATAAACCAAAAGGCATACGTCTATAAGCAAAAGTACCAAAAGGGCATGTAAAAATAGTCTTTGATTGATCTTTAGCCGACACAGGTATTTGAGAAAAAACGGAATAACCATCTAGAAAGCAATAGTGTGTGTGTTTGCATAATCTTTCTAGCATTTGATCAATAAAAGGTAAGGGGTAATGATCTTTCTTAGTAGCCTTATTTAATTTACGGAAATCAATTACCATCCTATAACCTGTGATGATTCTTTGTGGAATCAATTCATCTTTATCATTAGGGACAACAGTAATTCCTCCCTTCTTAGGGACACAATGGACAGGACTTACCCACTGACTATCAACAACTGGATAAATTATACCTGCCTCCAGAAGCTTGAGTATTTCTTTTCTTACCACTTCTTTCATTTTAGGATTCAGACGTCGTTGAGGATCACAAACTGGTTTGGCATCAGCTTCCAAATTTATTTTATGTTGACATAGAGTGGGACTGATGCCCTTAAGATCATACAGAGTATATCCAATAGCAGCACGATGCTTCTTCAGAGTTTTCAATAATCTTTCTTCCTCATGCTCTGAAAGGTTAGCACTAATAATAACAGGATATATTTTATTTTCATCAAGATAAGCATATTTAAGATTATCAGGCAACGGTTTAAGCTCAAACACGGGATCACCCTTGGGTGGAGGAGGATCCCCTAGAATTTCAACAGGCAAATTGTGTTGCAGAATAGGTTCCTGTTTAAAGAATACTTCATCTATCTCCCTTGTTTCATTCATGAACATATCATTTTCATGGTCTAGCAAATATTGTTCTAAAGGGTCACTAGGAGGTACGGCAATAGAAGCAAGACCAATAATTTCATCCTTACTAGGAAATTCTTCTTCACGATGTTGTTTACTAAATTTAGAGAAATTAAACTCATGAACCATATCATCCAAGCCAATAGTAACAACATTCTTTTCACAGTCTATCTTAGCATTAACAGTATTCAAGAAGGGTCTACCCAATATAATGGAACAAAAGCTATCTTGTGGAGAACCAAGAACAAGAAAATCAGCGGGATATTTGGTTTTCCCACACAAGACTTCAACATCTCTAACAATTCCCACTGGTGAAATAGTGTCTCTATTGGCAAGTTTGATTGTAACATCAATATCTTCTAACTCAGCAGGTGCAATATCATGCATAATTTCTTTGTATAAGTTAATGGGTATACCACTAGCACTAGCACCCATATCACATAAGCCATGATAACAATGATCTCCTATTTTAACAGAAATAACAGGCACGCCCACCACAGGTGTATGTTTATCTCTATCACAGGGTTTAGCAATTCTAGCGGTTTCACCAGAGAATTGAATAACATGCCCATCAATATTATCAGACAAGAGATCTTTAACAATAGCAATATTAGGTTCTACTTTGACTTGCTCAGGAGGGGTATAAGTTCTAATATTGCTTTTACGAACAACAGTTGAATCTTTAGCATGATCCTTCATTCTAACAGGGAAAGGTGGTTTCTCAACATAGGAAGTGGGAACAATAGGATCATTATACGTGATGGTCTTTTCTTCAACTTTAACAGGTGCAACTACTTTTACTTCTATGGGAGGATGATATTTAAACCACTTCTCCTTGGGGAGATCAACATAAGTAGCAAAAGATTCACAGAAAGAAGCTACTATCTCAGAGTCAAGTCTATATTTAGTGCTAAACTTACGGAAAATATCGGTATCCATAAAAGATTTAACACAATCAAACTTAGGTGTCATACCTGACTTCTTACCTTCATCGAGGTCCCAGTCTTCAGAGTTGCGTTTAATTCTATCCAATAAATTCCATCTAAATTCAATAGGCTTCATCATAAAAGAGCCAGCACAACAATTATCGAGCATGGTGCGATTGTTACCAGAAAGCCGAGCATAAAAACTTTGCATAATTACTCCTTTTGGGAGCTCATGATTAGGGCATGAATATAACATTGATTTAAGCCTCCCCCAAGCTTGAGCGATGCTTTCTCCTTCGCGAGGCCAAAAAATATATATATAATTATGATCACGATGAACAAGATGCATAGGGTAATACTTTTGATGAAATTCCAATTTCAATCTTTTATAGTTCCATGATATCATATCATCACATAGCCTATACCATGTCAATGCGTCTCCCTCCAAAGATAAAGGGAAAGCCTTCTTCTTAACAACGTCATCGGGTATACCCGCAAGCTTAAATAGTCCACAAATATCATCCACATAGCGTAGATGTTCGTCAGGATGCTTTGTTCCATCTCCTGCAAAAGTGTTAGCTAGCAGTTTTTTCATCATACCCGAAGGAATCTGAAAAGGAGTTTCATTGTTAGTAGGTTCAATAGGTTCAGTAGGTTGATGAGCAACTCTTGGCTCAACTGGACGGGGTGAAGATACCCCGAACAAGCCCCTCGGACAATTACTTTCCATAGTAACAAGTGACAGAAAATTTCATCACACTAAATAAAATTTTCCTTACCAAATTACACCTACCAAAGGCGCTTCACTCCCCGGCAACGGCGCCAGAAAAGAGTCTTGATGACCCACAAGTATAGGGGATCTATAGTAGTCCTTTCGGTAAGTAAGAGTGTCGAACCCAATGAGGAGCAGAAGGAAATGATAAGCGGTTTTCAGCAAGGTATTCTCTGCAAGTACTGAAATAAGTGGTAACAAATAGTTTTGTGATAAGATAAAGTGTAGCGAGCAACAAGTAACAAAAGTAAATAAAGTGCAGCAAGGTGGCCCAATCCTTTTTGTAGCAAAGGACAAGCCTGGACAAACTCTTATGATAGGAAAAGCGCTCCCGAGGACACATGGGAATATCATCAAGCTAGTTTTCATCACGCTCATATGATTCGCGTTCAGTACTTTGATAATTTGATATGTGGGTGGACCGGTGCTTGGGTACTGCCCTTACTTGGACAAGCATCCCACTTATGATTAACCTCTATTGCAAGCATTCGCAACTACAACAAAAGTATTAAGGTAAACCTAACCATAGCATGAAACATATGGATCCAAATCAGCCCCTTACGAAGCAACACATAAACTAGGGTTTAAGCTTCTGTTACTCTAGCAACCCATCATCTACTTATTACTTCCCAATGCCTTCCTCTAGGCCCAAATAATGGTGAAGTGTTATGTAGTCGATGTTCACATAACACCACTAGAGGTTAGACAACATACATCTTATAAAAATATCGAACGAATACCAAATTCACATGACTACTAATAGCAAGACTTCTCCCTTGTCCTCAGGAACAAACGTAACTACTCACAAAGCATATTCATGTTCATAATCAGAGGGGTAATAATGTGCATATAGGATCTGAACATATGATCTTCCACCAAATAAATCAACTAGCATCAACTACAAGGAGTAATCAACACTACTAGCAACCTACTAGCACCAATCCCGGACTTGGAGACAAGAATTGGATACAAGAGATGAACTAGGGTTTGGAGATGAGATGGTGCTGGTGAAGATGTTGATGGAGATTGCCCTCTCCCGACGAGAGGAGCGTTGGTGATGAAGATGGTGATGATTTCCCCCTCCCGGAGGGAAGTGTTCCCGGCAGAATAGCTCTGCCGAAGCCTTAGATTGGTTCCGCCAAGGTTCCGCCTCATGGCGGTGGAGTCTCGTCCCGAAAGGTTGCCTGATATTTTTTCTCATCGAAAGACTTCATATAGGAGAAGACGGGCATCGGAGAGCCACCAGGGGGCCACGAGGTAGGGGGGCGCGCCCAGAGGGGGCGCCCCCACCCTCGTGAGAACGGTGTGGGCCCCCTGGCCTTCATATTTGGTGACAATTTTTCTTTATTTACATTCCATGGAGTTTCAGGACTTTTGGAGTTGCGTAGAATGGGCCTCCAATATTTGCTCCTTTTCCAGCCCAGAATTCCAGCTGCCGACATTCTCCCTCTTCATGCAAACCTTGTAAAATAAGAGAGAATAGCCATAAATATTGTGACATAACGTGAAATAACAGCCCATAATGCAATAAATATTGACATAAAAGCATGATGCAAAATGGACATATTAGGGGGGGAAATGGATTTGTCACGGTGGTGGCGAAAAACAACAAAAATGCTACCAAGTGGGCACGTGCATCCTAGAATGCACGTTTTGATGATAAAGGATGTTGGTTGCCATGCATTGGCAACAGTAACTGCCATCGTTGTTGAACTGTAGCTGCCATGCCTCAAAAACTGCAGTTGCCATGCATGGCCAGATGCAGTTGCTATATTCCATTACAATAAACCTGCCACTCAAGCAATGCTTACACACTTACCTTTTTTTGCAGGGCCTTCGACTATAGTAAACAGCGGCGCGGGGACATCTACTGCGGGAACATCTGAGCACACGGGAGAAGCGTTCCACCAGCCAGTCAACAGTCCTGCCACAAACAATGCAGAATCAGTGTCGGAAATGGAAATCGTTCCAGCGATGCCGACAAGCACACCTTTGCACACCAGCACAAGCAACACTCAAGCAGATGAAACAGCCGCCAATACTGAAGTGAATGATGAAACTGATGAGGAAGCACAAGGGGATGAAGAAGATGAGCAATCAGAAATCATGGTGCCTTAGCCACCGTATGTTGGGTAGAGATTTGATTCGTTTGCAGAAGCCAAGGAATTCTACCAGACATATGCAATGTTCCATGGGTTTGTCGTGAACACCGAATACCATAGGAAAATTAAAAAAACTAACGAGTACATCAGAGGTGAGATAAGGTGCTACAAGGCACGAAGGAACAAGAAGGGGAAAGGTGTTTCCCCTATCGTGCCGGAACGAAAGAGAGGTATCATTGTCAAGACAGAATGCCCTGTCCGGTGCAAGCTGAATGCAGATGGAGCACAGTGGGTGGTCACCGACTATTTCGACGAACACAACCACAAACTCATAAAGAAGTTTGATCTGGTAAAATTTCTGAGCGCCCACAGAGGATTCAACCCGCTCGAGAAGAAATTCGTAAAGTTGCTACATGATTGTAACGTCGGTCCGTCAAGAATGGTCCAAATACTCGCCCTGATCCACAGCGGAGATGGTAGACTGAGTAGCATGCCCTACATACCAGCAGATGTCACAAACCTAAAGGCAAAGTACCATAGAGAGAGAGAGCGGGTTGGCTGACATAGAAGCCATGATAGCCTACTTTTAAGAGAAAGAAAAAGCAGATGTTGATTTCTTCTACAGGATAAGATTGGACGATGAGGACCGTGTCAAAAACATGTATTGGGTGGATGGTGCTGCAAGAAGGGCCTACAAACATTTCCGTGATTGCATATCATTCGATGCGACATATCTCACTAATATGTATAAGATGCCTTGCGCTCCATTCATAGGAATAAATAACCACAATCAGTCATAGCAGTTCGGTTGCGGACTCGTTTGGAATGAAGATATGGATGGTTACACTTGGTTGTTCAAAACCTTCTTGGAGTGCATGGATGGACTTGCTCCGATGAACATAATAACAGACCAGGATTTTAGCATGCAGGAAGGCATAGGGGAGGTCTTTCCATTGGCAGTGCACATGCACTGCAGGTGGCATATTATGAAAAAGGCTGAGGAGACCCTAGGACCATTTTTTGCTGACCGTCCAGAGCTACACAAGTCATTCGAGTTATGCGTGGACCACAGCCTGGCGGTAGAGGAGTTTGAACAGAGTTGGACGGCTATGATTGAAACATACCAAGTGCAAGACAACGAGACGCTTACTGGACTGTGGGAGAAGCGAATGTACTGGGTGCCGGCCTACTTCATGCAGTGCTTCTTCCCATTTCTGTAGACTAAGCAGCGCAGCAAGGGGTTCAACGCTGTTTTGAAGCGATACGTGAGCCCTGGCAACTCATTGCTGCAGTTTGCCAAGCAATACACAACTTTGCAACAGAAAATACTGGGATCTGAGCTACAGCAAGAAGCGAACACCGCACTCAAGCAGCCTAAATTGCTAACATATTTGCCAATGGAGAGGCAGATGAGCAAGATATATACCAACAATATTTTTAACAAGTAAGTCGATTATGCTACCCTCTTATTTGCACAAAGCATGAAGATAGTAAGTGCCATATATAATGCAATGCAGTTGCCATCTTTTTTGACTTGCTGATCTATTGAAAATAGCCATTGAATACAGTGTAAGCATGATCTGTAGTTGCCATGTGGGATGAACTGTAGTTGCCATGTGGGTTGAACTATAGTTGCCATGTGGGTTGAATTGTAGTTGCGATGTGAAAATGATATGTAGTTGCCATGTGGCCCAAAACTTTGTTTGCCATGTTTTATAAACTACATTTGCCATGTTTTATAAACTACAATTGCCATGTTTCATAAACTACATTTGCCAATTCAAACTGTTATGCATTTTGCCATGTGAAAAATATCGTGCAGTTGCCATATGGAAACAAAAAATAGAAGAACAAATGTAGGGAAAAAGAACATGATTTCCATGCCATCATTGATTTTAGTTATGAATGTTGCTATGTTACGGCCTACCTCAACATAAGGTGCTACGAAAACATTGTATAAGCGTTTAACCAAAGCACAAAAACATGCAGATTCCAGGAAGAAATAAAGCGTGCCAGCATGTACACGGCTTACTAGGTGGACGAACATATGTTCAAGGTGTGTTCATAATTGGGCATGTCGGATTCAGAACCTGAAGACCCGGACAAGGGAAGGAACTACTATGTGAAGGCAATGATAAGCAAAGATGAATACTACTGCCAATGCTGCAAATTTGAACGCGACAGGATTGTGTGCTGTCACATACTGAAAGTAATGGACATGCACGCGGTCATGCAGTTGCCCGGCCATTTCATAAGGCGGCGATGGACTTGGGATGCTGACGATGCGTTGGGGCCACAAACATCAAATGCAGTGTTGGCTATGCATGACGAGAGACCGGAGGCAACCATGGAAGCCGTGAGGCACGTTATATTGACTAAGAACTATGCTGAACTAATAGGTGAAGCATGCAAGAGCGATGAGACAGCGAGGGTGGCAGAAAAACACAGGAAAGCCCTGAAAAGAGAGCTTGATGAGATCAAAAAGAGGAAGGCTGAAGAAGCCTTACACAGGTTCCCCCGCACCTCAAGTGTGCCTTCATCCACAGGTCCGTCATCTAAAAACTCGGAGGTAGGGTCTGGAACAGCGAGCACGCAAATCCAGGTCAGGAAGCCGCCCTGTTCCATCACAAAAGGACGTCCAAAAGAGATAAGATACAAATCAGGGTTGGAAATTCAAGCAAAACACAAGAAAAGAAAGAAAGGGGCGGGCAATCCATAAAAGCAATTGTGGAGGATTTTAACTTATGTGCTGGTGACATTTTTTGTAAGGTATATGGTCAGGATTTTAAAAATTCGACATTGACTGTTGGTGGACAACATCATTTGTAAGAAATGGCATGTACGCCACGCATGTGCTGCTAATTCTGCCATGCAGCTTCCATCGAATCCGCCATGTGATCTCTACTGAATCTGCCATCTCGCATATTTTCCGTTTAGACCAAACATTTTGTTTCTGTTTTTTGACATGCTGATCTATTGAAAAATGCCAACTGGGTAGATTATAAGCATGAAAAAATTGAAGTTGCCATGTGTAATCCAAAATGCAGTTGCCATGTGGAATGGTATCTAGTTGACATCTGACACAAAACTACAATTGCCATGTTTTATGAACTGCATTTGCCACGTTGAATAAACTGTGTTTGCCATGTTATATGTTATACAGTTGCCATGTCAAATATCGTGCAATTGCCATGTCATATATCATGCAGTTGCCCAAAATAACAAAAAAAATAGAACAATTACTTTCACTAACCGTGTCTGATCAACTATATTTGCCATGTTTTCAGGCATCATAGACACATTCAAACGCCCAACCGGTACTACCAACCACAAACACATAAATAATACTGAAACATAAACGTAGCTGCTGTCACACCTAAGTAGGTTCATATCCACACGTATATTACAAATATGTTCAATGCCACTCACACGCCACCACTAAAATACTAGACTACGGAAGGGTTGCAGTCATAACATAGTACACGGACATAGTTTTAAAAGACCAAGTTGATACCTTACATTCATCAGCCACAGAATGTAAGGTAGGCGTGCGTGTATGGAGCACCACGTGATCGCTTGTACTTCTTGTTGGCTTTTTTACAGCTTCCTCTATGAACTCCCGTGCGTTGGCCCGCTTGTTGAAATCTTCATTCATCAACCAATTCCATGTGTATATTTTGCGAAGCTCAATGACCATTGCAGCTGTGACGACAGGGACCCGTCGGCCTTCCCACTTAGCAAGGAATTCCAGGATGTGAAACCCACAGTCATGCCTATAAAAGAAAAAGAATAAGGTCAACACAATAGAACCGAAAAAATCATTAACTTTGGTGCACAGGAGAAAAAAGGGTTTAGGATTGGTGTGGAGGACACATGAAAAAAGTTAGTAATTACCTGTTTCCTTGCTTCGTAGTCGCGACATACTCGATTGGAAAATGATTGATCTGGCCCCTTGAGTTTTCGTAGTGACGGGTCCATGTCGCTTTGAGGTTGTTGATGAAGAACTCAGCATGTGTAGTAAGGTCTGTATCAGCTTCTGAACGCATTGAATCGAGCACCTCAAATCGTTGGTTCTTCAGGTCAAGGCAAATCGCGTAGTGGTGACCACACTTGTCATGTGGGTCATGTGGTGCAAGCTCCTGGAACATGGGAAACAGTACCTGCAAGTAAAATAACAGGAAAAGAAAAAGCAGATTTCACATCAGTGGCAAAGCAGCAACAATTACATGAATGTCAAGGTAGCAAGTGACCAAAAAATACTCCCACGGAGAATGTTTATTTGCCATGTGTAATTAAAAGAAGTTGCCATCCATGTGTGAACAAAGTTGCCCACTATTTTAATTCAAGTTTCCACATAATTTGCATTAAAAAACAGTCAAACTTAGTTTGCATGGAAGCTGTTGCCACATGAAACATCTGTCAAAAAACCAGTATGAAGCCCAAAGTGTGAAGCATAGCTACTAACGGAACATAGCATGGGAAAAGGGATGTGCAAAACAAGAAGGAACACTCACGCATTTCTTCAGTGTGAGCTTGAAATCACCATGCTGGGCAAAATTCTTCCTCAGGATTTTATGGTTGAAGTCGCCATCCCATATTTTGCAGGTCACACTGTACTGTATGACCGTTTTGTCGGGAGACATATCCATGTGCCTATTGATGAAGTCAACCCCACACGCAACTTCATTCTTCGACATTTTGCTAAGTGGCCTCACAAACTCGGCAAGATCACCCAGGTCGACGTACATCGCATCACATTGTATGACTTTGGTTCTGTCCAAACACGAGCTGTATGAAAATGATATAACATGAAAGAATCAGGTCTACTAATTAAAATAAAAAATAAAAACATAAACAAAGCATGGCTGTAATAGCAAAAATGAAAGCAAAAGTAAGAGAAAAGCAAGTGAGGGGTTGTGTGGTGTGGACGTTACGCTTTCAGCTCCTTCATGTGCTTGCCGCTAGACCTCGCATTTCCAAAACGCTTGAAAATATCAAACAACTGGTTCTGCTCCTTTGTGGCCTTGACTTCGGGCTCGTAGTCATCCGCGGGAGGTGCGGGAACTACCCTATGCTACCTCACAGATCCAAGGTTGACACTTCTAATGGTATCTTCGGATACCGACTCAGCGGAACCGTTAGAACTTGATTGCCCCTGACCCCGTGAGGACCTCCTATTCAATGCTTCATCCTCAATCCTGCGGTAAGCGACATCAAGTGATGGCGAAATCTCAATAGGGGTGGCTGCAAGGATCGAAAGAGGGTTAGGATACTTCGAAACAAACAAGTTCTTGTGAAAAAAGGGATGCAGAGTATGAAATGTAGGTGCAAAAAGTAGTGAGTTGCCATGTGGCAGCAACTGCGGTTGCCATGTGCTTGGCAAACGGAATTGCAACATGGCAACAAACTGTAGGTGCCATGTTGTAGCAACTCTAGCTGCCATGTGCATCAGATCAGATTTGCCATCACCGGTGACAAACAAAAAAAAGCTTGTGACAAACTTCATAATAAAAAATCTAGAAACCAAAATGATAAACACGCAAAAAATGTACCTTGAACTATCAGCTCTGCAAACTTCACAGCCTTCCTTCCCTCAGCCATTGGCTGTGCCATCGTTAGGGCCATGCCTGCCGGGAAAGCAAAGGCAACTGGCATAGGGTCTTGCGCACTGGTTCATCTTGACAGCGATCGATGCCAGGGCTACAACTCAGTGGGGTGAAGGCCATTGGGTGCCTCTCCTCCCTACCAGCTGGACCGTGAATGAGATGTCCGGTAGAATCCAGGGGTGACAGATTAACAAACATTTCTGCCCGTCCGTTGCAGTATCATCAGGCTTATTAGTAGGGCCGGGCGTGCTGCCAGCGGTATCATCAACACCTTTCTTGCCAATCTTCTTGTTTTGGCTGTACGGGACACCAATGTTGACTGGTAGCTTAGAAGTTCGCAGATTTAATCTGGGGTTCTCCGCAATGCTGAGAGGCGCAGTCTACTCCAGACGTTCACCTCAGTCAGTCGTGCCCGGCATGCTCCGTGCCTTTTTTGTACCCCGGACTTCCGTTTTCTCCATAGCATTTCTTCTGGCTGGTGGTGGGAATAGTATGGAAGTGACACGTCGCCGTCGTATCTACTTTTCCAAACACTTTTGCCATTGTTTTGGACTCTAACTTGCATGATTTGAAGGTAACTAACCTGGACTGATGCTGATTTTAGCAGAACTGCCATGGTGTTATTTTTGTGTAGAAATAAAAGTTCTCGGAATGACCTAAAAATCCACGGAGCAACTTTTCAGAATTAAGAAAAAATACTAGCGAAAGAAATAGCGTCATGGGCCCACACCCTGTCCACGAGGGTGGGGGCCGCGCCCCCTCCCCCTGGGCGCGCCCCCTGCCTCGTGGGCCCCCTGGACGTCCACCGACCTCAACTCCAACTCCACATATTTGCTTTCGCGGAGAAAAACATCAGAGAGAAAGTTTCATCACGTTTTACGATACGGAGCCACCGCCAAGCCCTAATCTCTCTCGGGATGGCTGTGACAGCCTGGTTTTTGGCCCTTTCTTTTTCTTTTGTTTTTCCGAGGTTTTGCGTGAGTTTTCTTTTTCCGTGGCTTTGTGGTCTGGAAACTGAAGAAGATGCCCTCTTCTTTGTTTCCAGAGTGGCTTGTCATTCCCAAATCTTTCCCTAGACCCTGTCATTTCCATACTAGCACAAATCCCAATATTCTTTTATTGGGAATATTCCTTTTCTATTAAAGGAATAACTCAAATTGCCCTAGGTTGTGAAGCAACCTATATTTCCATCACTCCAAAAATTCCCAAATAATTCTCATAAATTGTTTGGGTCATATCTTGATCAAATATATAAAAACTTTTCATTGCCATGTTCAAAAATAATTCCCCAATATTCCTTTTTCTATTCTACCCTGAATGGCACTTTGTGAAGGAAGTGTGATTTATATTTCTCCTATTGACTCCCAACCTTTTTGGGCATGTTTATATGTCCAAATAATTGCCCCATGCACAAGTTAAAATTTATTTGCCTAGCCAGTCTTTCTCAGTGGATTTTCAAAGTTTCTGTCAAACAAAAAGCTTTGTGAAGGAAGTACTAGCTAGGAGTACCCAAATGAGTTGAACTTTTGCACACTTCTTAATGTGCACATATTAACCCCTTCCACCCATTTGCAGCCCCATCCAATAAATGATGTGAGCAAAGGAGCAAATCTTTGTTTCTGGCAATGTTTTCAGGTTGTGAAGCAAGTATATTTTATATTGCTTCAAAAATCCTGATAAATTACCAGATCATTCTTATGCCCATAAAACATATCTCCACCCATTTTGGCATCATTTAATTAGGCCATTTGACCACCATAATTATTCCAAGTTTCTGGTCAGCAGAGATGTTTGTGAAGCAAGTGCAATTTTGGCTTGTCCATTTGGCATGAGCTTTTTACAACATCTTCATATGTCCATATCATGAGGATTTGCCAAGTTTCATCCCATTCCATAACTCGATGTGAGTGTATCTTGCTGATCTTCATTTCTGGACCATTTTGGCAGTTGCACAACAATAATGATTTATCTTGGTCCATTTCACCACAAAACCTCCAGGATCGTAGTCCCTCCATAGTTAAACACCCCAGACATCTTATTTGGCCCATAGCATGTCCCTGTTGATCATATTGAGCTGATAAAGTTTACTGAAGTAAACTTCAGAGCTCACTACCTTTTTAACCGTAGCTTGTTTAACCAAGTTACCACTGTAGTAGAAACTACCTTTCGAAGGACTTACTACTAGACATCAATTGTCAGCTGTTTGCTTCCCCCACATGCCAGCACTGGTGGTGACCACTGTTTTGGCATGCCATGCGCACGTCCAGTAGCTGTTTGTGCTGGACCCCCTCCCCCTCTCACCGGCTTCGCGCTCGTGATGATGTCCAGTAGGTAGCCCTCGTCGTCGTCGTCCTCCTGGACCCCTCTCCCCCTCCAGCAGCTTCCTCGCCGACGCTCGCCGACGAACGACCACGGGCGCACTATGGCCGACCGAGCTTTAATGGCGCTCGGCCTCTTCCTCTGCCCCTCCTTTGTCCTCCTCTGCCCTGTGAGATCTCTCCCATGTTCCCTCCCCATCGTTTGCCCCCGAGTCCATGCACGCGAGCACGTGTCCGCGGCACCGGACAAGCGTTCGTGGCGGTGACAGCGCGGCATCTCCTCCTCGCGGCTATTTAAGCCATCCCCGGCCTTGTCCGAGCTCGCCAGCCGCCTCACTCCTCTCCCCTAGTCCTCCCGAGCCCTTTCCCTGAGCCTCTGGAGCCCTCCCTGCTCGCCATCACCGGCATGGCCGCCGCGGCCATCTTCTCCAAATCGCCCGGAGTCGTCCCCCTCCTTGCCTTATACCACCACCAGCGCTCCACCCAGTCCTCGAAGATCCTCCCCATCTACTCCGTCCGTCGCCGGACTCACCGGAGCCCCAACCCCATCCGTGCCCGTAGCTCTCGTCCGCCGCAGCCGAGACCCTGCTCGCCTCCAGCCTTCCCGGGCTCTGTGGATGGTCCAGGGCGGCGCGGCTCATCCTACAGAGCACACCGGTAGGAGGGACGGTGCGAGAGGTGGACGGAGCCGCCGGCGGTCATCGTCGGGGCGGCCGGCCTCGCCTCTGCCCAGCACCCCGTCGGGGAGAAGAAGAAGGAGGCGGGAGGAGAGAGTCAACGCCCGTGGGACCCGCCTGGCAGTGAGACAAGGGCCGGCCCCGCCTTGCCACGTCACTTAAGTGAAGACGTATTTCGTCAAATGCGTTTTCACTTTCTCTGTTCAGGCCCCTGGTTGAAAAGATTTTCATTACAGATGGGCCCCTAGCAGTCGAACTTCCATATCTTTTTATCCGTAACTCCGTTTGAGGTGAATCCAACGCACACTTCTTCGTTTCGTCGAGCCTGTTCTGTTGGTCATGCTTTCACTATGGTTTGACACTGTGAAGATGACCTTTATGCCCTTGCCTTATTCAGCCCCCTTCGAGAGAGAATGTTTTCTGGCGATTCATTTCGCGGCTTCACCGCACTTCTCTCCGATGCCTTCTTCATCCCCAGGCAAGCCACAATACCCACTTGCATGATAGTCATGCAATAGCCATGGTTTTGAACTTGAATCTTTATTAAAAGTTTGCTTGTTGAAAAGATGGTTATCGTTGTTTCAGTGATGTTTAGAGTTGCATGTTCACTTTTGTGCTATGTTGTCTTGTACTCTGTTATCATGTTCTACCTGCTAGTATTTCCTCTCATATGCTTATGCTTGCTAGTAGTACATGTTGATGTTGATGATAGTCGTGCTAGTCAGTATGCCATGTTCAGTGGATATGATTTATTGTTGATATGGTGGACAGTTATGTGATACCCTCATGATGATGTTGATATCATGTTTGTGCATTTTATCATGGCTCAGCTTATTTGCATTCAAGTTAACCGGATTAAATTAAACTTCAACAACTGTTGGCTGAGTCATGGTGCCGCTGGACCGATGCTGACCAGTGCAACCACGCTTACCGGTATGGGACGGTCCTAACTGGGTCTATTGTTGTGCCTCTCGCCGGTGCCTCCAACGAGGGAACGTTATGGGCGCGTGCTACCCCGATCAGGTAGGCGGACATAAACCTTGTCTGCCCGTAGTTGTTATAGCCGGCGGATCTCCGTATGGGATCGTTTATGTTTTGGCCACGACGGTGGTCGTTGTGTCTGGAGGTAGACACGGGGCCACCCATGACAGCCCAGAGGGGAGTGAGTCGGAGTGGCCGGGAGAGTGTCATGACAGTAGATCGGTTTTGTCGGAACGCCGTTGGTCCACCCGAATTGGAGTGCGAGGCCATGGGTTCCATAGTGTGGGTACAGTGAACTAACCTCTGCAGAGTGTATATTAAATCTATCGATATCCGCGCCCGCGGATAAGGGCCCAGGTCGAAAGTAGGTCACACCATGAGTCAACAGTAATAAGAATAATGTGTTTAATAACAATGAGATAAGTTGGTTGTGATCGCCATAAGGATCACGGGCCATTTAGTGGTCGGGTTGTGATCGCCGTAAGGATCACGGGCCAATTAGTGGTCGGGTTGTGATCACCGTAAGGATCACGGGCCAAGTGTTGGTCGGGTGGTGATCGCCGTAAAGATCACGGTGGTATCGAGGATACCGATTTGTTGTATATTCGTGATGTTGTACGAGAGTCGTGGGTAAAAACCAAGCTCCTTGTGGTCAACTAACGATTACTACGGTATTGTTTATACCAAGCTTGGTTTGATCCTGAGATGATCGTGTGATGTCCGAGGTTGGTAAGTGATGCATATGTTGGTTACGAGGTAACCCGAGCAGAATAAATGGTGCATGAAGTGTCATCATGTTGCATGCTAGTATTGTCGGATTATTATGTTCATGTTGTGATAGATGTATCGTGTTTATGTTGGTCATGCCATGTTATATTGTTCTGATGATATCATGATAATTCTTGTTTAACCTGTAATTGCCATGCTATTGTTTGTCTTGAATGCTTCTGGTTATTGTGAGCTTGCAAGTACATTCAATGTACTTACCTCGCGTGTCATGCCAGCTTGCAGGTCATGCCGGATTTGATTGCTTGATTGTCGTGGTTTTCATTCGTGCGAGCTAGGATAAGCGTTCCAGCCAGAGTCCATGCGAAGTGGAGTTCACCACCGTCGTCGTTGTTCTGCTGCTAGAGTTATTCCGCTGCTTCGAGTTGTTTTGCTGCTTGCATAGAGCAACTAAGGATGGCGTAATGTCGCTGTACCGATGTTATTCATTGTAATATCGGAGACCTTGTACTCATATTCGTGTAATAATAGAAAGCTGGTTTGTTCTATGCTAAGCAGTGTCGTATTCCAGAAGACTTCTCCTCGATCTCTGGGCTGGAATATGGGGCATTCCGGTTTTCTCTGAGCCGGGGTGCCACAAGGGCTGATCTGGAGTCCGTTCGGGGCTCCGGAGATGGGGATCCGTCGCCGTCGTCATCATGAACCATCCTCCACCAATTTCATGATGCTCACCGCCGTGCGTGAGTAATTCCATCGTAGGCTTGCTGGACGGTGATGGGTTGGATCATATTTACAATGTAATCAACTTAGTTTTGTTAGGGTTTGATCCCTAGTATCCACTATGTTCTGAGATTGATGTTGTGATGACTTTGCTATGCTTAATGCTTGTCACTAGGGCCCGAGTGCCATGATTTCAGATCTGAACCTATTATGTTTTCATGAATATATGTGAGTTCTTGATCCTATCTTGCAATTCTATAGTCACCTATTATGTGTTATGATCCGACAACCCCGAAGTGACAATAATCGGGATACTTCTCGGTGATGACCGTAGTTTGAGGAGTTCATGTATTCACTATGTGCTAATGCTTTAGTCTGGTACTCTATTAAAAGGAGGCCTTAATATCCCTTAGTTTCCATTAGTACCCCGCTGCCACGGGAGGGTAGGACAAAAGATGTCATGCAAGTTATTTTCCATAAGCACGTATGACTATATTCGGAATACATACCTACATTACATTGATGAACTGGAGCTAGTTTTGTGTCACCTATGTTATAACTATTACATGAGGAATTGCATCCGACATAATTATCCATCACTGATCCAATGCCTACGAGCTTTTCACATATTGTGCTTTGCTTATTTACTTTACCGTTGCTACTGTTACAATTACTATAAAACTACTGCTGTTAATTTTGCTACCGTTACCGTTACTTCCATACTACTTTGCTGCTAAATACTTTGCTGCAGATACAAAGTTATCCAGGTGTGGTTGAAATTGACAACTCAACTTCTAATACTTGAGAATATTCTTTGGCTCCCCTTGTGTCGAATCAATAAATTTGGGTTGAAAACTCTACCCTCGAAAACTATTTCGATCCCCTATACTTGTGGGTTATCAAGACTATTTTCTGGCGCTGTTGCCAGGGAGCATAGCTCTATACTTTGAGTCACTTGGGATTTATATCTGCTGGTCACTATGAGGAACTTGAAGGACGAAAGAACTAAGATTTTTCCCTCAACTACGAGGGGAGGTAAGGAACTGCCATCTAGCTCTGCACTAGATTCTCCTTCTATTTTGAGTAATCTTGAGACACCTAAACCCGCTTCTGCTATTAATTCTGATATGTCGCATGTTATTGATGATGCCACTTCTACTATGCATGATACTTATGATGAAACTACTTTTGTGCTTGATACTACTGTGCCATTAGGTGAATATCTTGATGAACAACTTGCTAGGGTTAGAGAGAATGAAATTATTGAAGATGAAATTATTGAAGATAGTGATGATGAAGGTTCTCCCCCCTAAGTATGAATTGCCTGTTGTTCCAGAGGGTTATGTTATGGATGAAGAAACTATTAGAGCTATTCTTGCTTGCAATGATAGATCTGATCTTAAGAAGTTATTAGCTAAATGGAAACAGAAATCTCTAAATGCTAGAATGAAATATGACCTTGCTTTTGCTACTTCACCTATCTTTGTTACTGATAAGGATTATGAATTCTCTGTCGATCTTGAGATAATTACTTTGGTTGAATCTGATCCTTTTTATGGCAATGAATCTGAAACTGTTGTGGCACATCTTACTAAGTTAAATGATATAGCCACCGGTTCACTAATGATGAGAAATCTCGCTACTATTATATCCTTAAGATATTTCCATTCTCATTAAATGGTGATGCTAAAACTTGGTTTAATTCTCTTGATCCTAGTTGTGTGCGTAGTCCCCAGGATATGATTTATTACTTCTCTACTAAATATTTCCCTGCTCATAAGAAACAAGCTGCCTTGAGGGAAATATATAATTTTGTGCAAATTGAAGAAGAGAGTCTCCCACAAGCTTGGGGGAGGCTTCTCCGGTTACTTAATGCTTTGCCTAATCATCCTCTTAAGAAAAATGAAATACTTGATATCTTTTATAATGGACTAACAGATGCTTCCAAGGACCACTTGGATAGTTGTGGTGGTTGTGTTTTCAGGAAAAGAACAGTCGATCAAGCTGAATTGCTATTGAATAATATGTTGACTAATGAAAATAATTGGGCTCTTCCTGAGCCAATCCCTAAGCCAATTCCTAAACCTACTGCGAAGAAGAGAGGTGTTCTATTTCTCTGTCCTGAAGATATACAAGAGGCAAAGAAACCTAGGAAAGAAAAAGGTATTAAAGCAGAAGATGTTAAGAATTTACCTCCTATTGAAGAAATACATGGTCTTAATATACCGCCTATTGAAGAAACACATGGTCTTGATAACCCGACACAGGTAGTAAAGGTAAATTCTCTCTATAGATATGATAAAGTTGAAATCCCACCTACTAAGTTTCCTAGCCAATGTTTAGATGAATTTGATGACTTTATGGCTAGACAAGAAAACTTTAATGCTTATGTTGGTAGAGAATTAAAGAGTAATGCTTACATGATTGGACGCTTGAGTGATTATATGGCTAGAGTTAAAGGTGAACTTAAAATCATTTGTAAATATGCTTCTATGGTTACCACTCAAGCAGAACAAGTACTTAAAGCTCAAAGTGATTTGCTTGATGAGTTAAATAATCAACATGACTTTGCTGTTAGAGTGGCTACTAGAACTGGTAGAATGACTCAGAAACCTTTGTATCCTGAAGGCCACCCTAAGAGAATTGAGCAAGATTCTTAGAGAAATAATTTAGAGGCACCTAGTTCTTCTAAAAAGAAGAAAAAGAAAAATGATAGGACTTTGCATGCTTCTAGTGAACCTGTTGTAGACACACCTGAGAATCCCAATGATATTTCTATTTCTGATGCTGAAACACAATCTGGTGATGAACATGAACCTAGTGATAATGTTAATGATAATGTTCATGTTAATGCTCAACCTAGCAGTAATAATGATGTAGATATTGAACCTGCTGTTGATCTTGATAACCCACAATCAAAGAATCAACGTTATGATAAGAGAGATTTTTTTGCTAGGAAGCACGGTAAAGAAAGAGAGCCATGGGTTCAGAAACTCGTGCCTTTTCCTCCTAAGCCATCCAAGAAAAAGGATGATGAGGATTTTGAGTGCTTTGCTGAAATGATTAGACCTATCTTCTTACGTATGCGCTTAACTGATATGCTTAAAGTAAACCCTTATGCTAAATACATGAAAGATATTATTACAAATAAAAGAAAGATACCGGAAGATGAAATTTCCACCATGCTTGCTAATTATACTTTTAAGGGTGGAATACCTAAGAAACTTGGAGATCCAGGAGTACCAACTATACTCCATTAAAAGAAACTATGTTAAAACTGCTTTATGTGATCTTGGAGCCGGTGTTGGTGTTATGTATCCCTCTTTATATCGTAGACTTGAATTGAATAAGTTGACACCTACTAAAATATCTTTGCAAATGGCTGATAAATCAACTGCTATACCTGTCGGTATTTGTGAGGATGTGCCTGTTGTGGTTGCAAACGTCACTATCTTGGCGGACTTTGTTATTCTTCATATTCTCGAGGACGATAGTATGTCAATTATCCTTGGTAGACCCTTTTTGAATACTGTAGGGGCTGTTATTGATTGCAACAAAGGCAATGTCACTTTTCATGTTAATGTTAATGAGCATACGATACACTTTCCGAGGAAACAACCTCGGAAAGTTCATAGCATCAATTCTATTGGAAAAGTTCCAACGATCATTATTGGAGGTTTTGAATTTCCTCTTCCAACTGTCAAGAAAAAATATGATATTCTTATTATTGGGGATGTGCATATCCCCGTTGAGGTAACCTAGTGTTATTCGAAGTTTCTCCGGTTCCATGTTATTCGGAATGAGTTTGTTAACAAGACTTGATCAACCTTGTTAGTGGATTCATTTTGATGAGCATGAGATGGATGAAATTAGAAGGCACAACCTTCTATACCCTGTTTTTTACTTTTTGTTATTTAGAATAAATAAAGCAAAAATAGTATTATTTGTCTGTTTTCTGAATTATCCATGCAATAAAAAAATACCCCGAAAATAAAAGTTCTCCAAATGCCCTGCCAATTTAGTATGATTTTTTCTGAAATATTTGAGGATTTTAGGCACTGAGAACACAGCAGGGGGGCAAGCACCTGGCCATGAGGGTCCAGGGCATGCCCACCCCAACAGGGCGCGCCCCCTGCATCGTGGGCCCACGGTGGCCCCCTCCACTTATTCATGCACCCACACACTTCATCTTCCTCCCAAAAATCCCCATCCAGCTCAAGCACGAGTTCTAGCTCGTTTTGCTGCGATTTTCGATCTCCTTGCTCAAAGCTCCATTCACAAAACTGCTTTGGGGGGTTGTTCCTTGGTATGTGACTCCTCCAATGGTCCAATTAGTTTTTGTTCTAGTGCTTTATTTATTGCAAATTTTTGCTGCCTAGGTGACACTGTTCTTCAGCTTGCATGTCAAATTTATGAGGTCCCAAGTAATTCTAATGCATCATATAGGCTCTAGGCATTTGTGGGAGTAGTTGCTATCAATCTTGTTTAGTTTGATTCACTTTTACTTTGAGTTACTAAAAATTTCAGAAATTTTCAGAAAATGATGAAGAGATTTTTGAGGGGCTCTTCTAGCCAAAGCTCCAAGGATAAATAAGCTTAGGAGAAAGAAAAGGCCAAGTATAATCTTCCTCGCGTAGCGGAAGTAAGGCCGTGTGAGTGGCCTTGCGATAATTTCTTGAGAGCAGTTGGAATTTATGAAGACTTCTATTCTTTGGCTGATAATGCGGGCCTCACCGACTTCCACCACGACCGGATCGAACAATATCTCTTACACACCAATACTTTCGTGCAAAACTTCTACTATTATCATAAGAATTCACCTCCTTCAGTAGCTTTTCATTTATATGATGAGGCTAGGGAGATGTCATTACGTAATTTTTGCGCGGTTTGCAGAATACCCTTCGAGGGCAGCTTAGAGGAACCACATCATAAAGATGTGGATGGTTTTCTTGATACTATTACTATAGGGGAATCGAGGAAGGTTTCCGATGCAAGAATAACTAGCATACATTTTCCTGTTTTACGCTACTTTGCCATATTTGCTAGTCGATGCTTATTTGGTCGCGGAAACTGTGGAAACCTTAGTGTTCCTGATATTATTATTTTGTTCCATGCTTTATTTCATGATAACTCTTATAGTATGGGTGCCATTATTGCCAAACGTTTAAGCCTAAACCATACAAAGGGTCCCATCTTTGGAGGTATCTATGCTGCACGCCTTGCTAAACACTTCGAGATACCTATTAGGCATTTTGAGAAAGAAGAAAAACTGCTGCCCCCCTACTTTTCTAGATTATAAGAGCATGGTAGCACATGAGTTTATTGTTAACAATGATGATAAGATGCTTCTGTATAATTTGAGATTTAATAAGAAACACAATGAGATTATTATCTTGCATGCGCCTTCTTTGTTTGATTTAACTGCAAGCCATTACCTCGTCTTGCCGTCGGCCGTGTATGCGCACCGAGGCCAGACATTAGCTCCAGAGCCTGAGCCAGAACCACCACTTCACCCTTATTATCCATCATCTTATCAGTGGGATCCAGAGCAGATCGCAAGCCAGTGGCAGTACAATGACACTCCTCAGTACACCGGGGAGAGTAGCCGCGATCCGTGGGCATAGACCAACTTAGGCCAAAAGCCTAAGCTTGGGGGAGTACGTATTTCTCACCGACATTACATTCATGTTCACACACTCATTCTAGTTGTCGGTGCTCATACTTTTTCATTGTACTATCCATGCTAGTTTAATTTCTTTTTCTAGCTTTCTTCTTGTGTGTTTCATAAACCTTAAGAAAAAACAAAAAAATTAGTTAGTTTAATTTCCATGCTTGTAGTAGTAATTATAATAAAACCCAAAAAGATTTCTCGTTCTTCTTTTGCTTGTTGGGAGCTTTCCCGTGTAAATAATTTTATTTCTTTTTTTGGGGGGTTGAGAGGAGAAAACCATAATGAAAATGTTTAGTGGCTCTAATATGCATGCTTGTTGATTTAACCAAGAGCCCATATTACCTTGTCTTCTCCCTTGAATTGAATGCTTGCAGATTCCAGCGTAGTCCAATGCACGTGCACTATTATTATTATACACACCGTCCGGTCATGCAAGTGAAAGGAAATAATGACGATATATGATCGACTGATTGAGACCAGAGAAGCTGGTATGAACTCGACCTCTCTTGTTTTTGTAAATATGATTAGTTCATCATTCCTGATTCAGCCTATTATGAATAAACATGTTTGCAATGACAATTAGAGATTATAGTTGCTTATTCCATGCTTAATTAGCTAGGAGCTTATAATGGTTTACCTTGCGTGCCAACATGCTATTAAAATGGTTGTGATGTGGTATGATAGGGTGGTATCCTCCTTTGAATGATTCGAGTGACTTGACTTAGCTCATGTTCACGCATATAGTTGAAACAAAATCAACATAGTCTTCATGATATTTATGTTCACGATGGATTATATCCTACTCATGCTTGCACTCAGTGTTGATTAATTTTAATGCATGTTCATGATTGTTGTCGCCCTCTCAGTTGGTCACTTCCCAGTCTTTTGCTAGCCTTCACCTGTACTAAGCGAGAATACTGCTTGTGCATCCAAACTCCATAAACCCCAAAGTTATTCCATGTGAGTCCACCATACCTTCCTATATGCGGTATTTACCTGTCGTTCCAAGTAAATTTGTATGTGCCAAACTCCAAACCTTCAAATGAAATTCTGTTTTGTATGCTCGAGCAGCTCATGTATCAACTAGGGAGGTCTGTATCTTCCATGCTAGGTGGGTTATTCTCAAGAGGAGTGGACTCCGCTCCTCATTCATGAGAAAATGGCTGGTAACCGGGATGCCCAGTCCCATGATCAACAGATCAAATCAAATCAAAATAATAAAACAAAACTCCCCCAGGATTGTTGCTAGTTGGAGGCACCCGTTGTTTCGGGCAAGCCATGGATTGATGCTTGTTGGTGGTGGGGGAGTATAAACTTTACCATTCTGTTCGAGAACCACCTATAATGTGTGTAGCATGGAAGATATCGAGATCTCATAGTTTTTGCGTTGACAGTGAAATTATACAGCTCAAAATGTTATTTATCTCTATTTTGAAATCGAGCTCTGGTACCTCTACAAATCCCTGCTTCCCTCTGCGAAGGGCCTATCTATTTACTTTTATGTTGAGTCATCACCCTCTTATTAAAAAACACCCAGTGGAGAGCACCACTGTCATTTGCATGCATTATTATTAGTTTATATTGGGTATGACTTGACTGGATCTCTTTTACCATGAATTACAATGTTTAGTCAGTCCTTGATCTTTAACTGTGCTCTGCATTTATGTTTTGCGGTCTCCGAAAGGGCTAGCGAGATACCATCTTGTTATATCATATTATGATTGTTTTGAGAAAGTGTTGTCATCCGTGATTTATTATTATTGTTCGCTAGTTGATTATGCCATTGATATGAGTAAACATGAGACCTAAATGTTATTGTGAATATGGTTAGTTTATAATCTTTGCTGAAAACTTGAATGCTGGCTTTACATATTTGCAACAACAAAAGCAAACAGAGTTTATAAAAGTTTTTCTTTATCACTTTCAGTTTGTCAACTGAATTGCTTGAGAACAAGCAAAGGTTTAAGCTTGGGGGAGTTGATACCTCTCCGTCGTATATACTTTTCCAAACACTTTTGCCCTTGTTTTGGACTCTAACTTGCATGATTTGAATGGAACTAACCTGGACTAACGTTGCTTTCAGCAGAACTGCCATGGTGTTATTTTTATGCAGAAATCAAAGTTCTCAGAATGACCTAAAAATCCACGGAGCAACTTTTCGGAATTAATAAAAAATATTGGCGAAAGAAATAGCGTCAGGGGGCCCACACCCTGTCCAAGAGGGTGGGGGTGTGCCCCCTCCCCCTGGGCGCGCCCCTGCCTCATGGGCCCCCTGGACATCCACCGACCTCAACTCCAACTCCATATATTTGCTTTCGCGGAGAAAAAAATCAGAGAGAAAGTTTCATCGCGTTTTACGATACGGAGCCGCCGCCAAGCCCTAATCTCTCTCGGGAGGGCTGATCTGGAGTCCGTTCGGGGCTCCGGAGAGGGGGATAAGTCACCGTCATCATCATCAACCATCCTCCATCACCAACTTCATGATGCTCACCGCCGCGCGTGAGTAATTCCATCGTAGGCTTGCTGGACGATGATGGGTTGGATGAGATTTACCATGTAATCAAGTTAGTTTTGTTAGGGTTTGATCCCTAGTATCCACTATGTTCTGAGATTGATGTTGCTATGACTTTGCGATGCTTAATGCTTGTCACTAGGGCCCGAGTGCCATGATTTCAGATCTGAACCTATTATGTTTTCATGAATATATGTGAGTTCTTGATCCTATCTTGCAATTCTATAGTCACCTATTATGTGTTATGATCCGACAACCCCAAAGTGACAATAATCGGGATACTTCTCGGTGATGACCGTAGTTTGAGGAGTTCATGTATTCACTATGTGCTAATGCTTTGGTCTGGTACTCTATTAAAAGGAGGCCTTAATATCCCTTAGTTTCCATTAGGACCACGCTGCCACAGGAGGGTAGGACAAAAGATGTCATGCAAGTTCTTTTCCATAAGCACGTATGACTATATTCAGAATACATGCCTACATTACATTGATGAACTGGAGCTAGTTCTGTGTCACCCTATGTTATAACTATTACATGAGGAATCACATCCGACATAATTATACATCACCGATCCAATGCCTACGAGCTTTTCACATATTGTGCTTTGCTTATTTACTTTACCGTTGCTACAGTTACAATTACTACAAAACTACTACTGTTACTTTTGCTACCGTTACCGTTACTTCCATACTACTTTGCTACTAAATACTTTGCTGCAGATACTAAGTTATCCAGGTGTGGTTGAATTGACAACTCAACTACTAATACTTGAGAATATTCTTTGGTTCCCCTTGTGTCGAATCAATAAATTTGGGTTGAATACTGTACCCTCAAAAACTGTTGCGATCCCCTATACTTGTGGGTTATCATGAAGCAGGCACATAACCAGAGTCATCTTTGTTGCTCCTGGCTACATATGGTGCATTGGGTATGTCTGCAGGTTGCTTGCGGGGGCTATGACACCTAAGTGGAAGACCAGCTCGCGCAACGGTCATTGTAGCAACCTCTGGACCACCAGAAGTTGGAGCTGTTGTGCCATGAGTCTCACCTGTGGATGGTATCTCATTCTGAATTGTCGCCGCAACCACTTCTTTTGTGGACGCATAAGTACCAGCAGCCACGCGCTTGGAATCCGTATCAGATGAGCGGGAATCTTCCTTGCCTAGGTTCATATCGGGAGCATCCACTTCAACACTTGCTGATCAGGTGGCAGGGATCACAGTAGCAGCCCTCGTTGCCAACAGAGTGGGCAATATCTCAACAGTCCTAGCAGATACTGACTCATCATTCCCAGATGTACGGATGCCTGTTGTTGTAGCCTGCACATCTGCAACCAGCGGAGATGGTAGGCCGCTTGCATCAGAGTTGGTGCGAACAATGGACGGTGCAAGAGGAGTTTTCTCGACTGACGCCTCATGAACATCTGAGTTGCCGCCTGTCGACAGCTTTGAATGGATGTGCTTGAGTGGGTCTCTACCGTTCTACTTGGTCATGCGTGTAGTAGTCTTCTTCACCCTGCATGAAAGCGTATGAAGAGTATGCAAAATTTGAACAAAAATAGTTGCCATGATAGTCATATTTAAAAATGAAAAAATGTGTGATGTGCCAGAGCTGCCAGAGCTGCCATTTGAGAACAAGGTATGGATCAACACACAAGACAAATGTTGGGGGTGGAAGCCACTGGAGAGCTGCTAGTTGCCATATGAGTGGGGTAAGAATTGCCATGTGACCTACTTAGCAATTGACATGGATTACAAACAGGAGTTGCCAGCAAAAAAATAAATCATGAGAAAAAAAGAAGAAGTTGCCATCTGGTACTGATGGTACTAGCCCATATGGCAAACTGAACAGCTGCAATGAAAAGCAGACGGGCAGTTGCCGCAAAAATGTATCAACTGGAAAAGTTATGTATGATCTAGAATGAATCAAACAAAAGAATAGCACTATGACAAATACAAAAACAGGGAGAACCTAATTCTTGATTGTCTTCCTCAAGTCTTCCAACACGACAGGATCGCCGGTGTTTGACGTCGACATACGAGGAGACGACCTAGTGGAAGTGGTGTCACCAACAGTGGGAGCTCCCTTGTTCAATCGAGCAGAAGCACGGGTTGGCGTTGGTGCTTGTTTCTTCTTAACTGCTCGTCCACCAACTGTCGCCTCGCTACACATAGAAAATATGGCAAAAAGGATACCAAGTGTGAGACACAAAAATCATGCCACGCTTAGCAAAACAATGAAAAAGAGGGTCGGTCTATTGAAAAGGAGAGAAAAACAAAACACTAAATAGATGTCGAACCTCCTCCTAGCAGCTACGGGGTCGGTCCTAGACCTCTTGCCAACAAGGCCCTGCCCAGCATCCTCTGGAACTCTACCCCTCTTTGATGGCGACACCCCCGTGTCTCCCGCACCTGTTTGTTCAACTGCTTCATCCACTGGAGGGACATCTACTGCAGCCTTACCCTTCGTACCACCTGCGAATTTCACCATGTTCATCGTCGTCGGTTGCATTTTGCACATTCTCCATGTCATTGTCATCGTCCTTGTCGAGACTAGCATCTCCATCTAGATCATCTTGCGTGTCAGGAAGCTCCTGTGAGCTGTTGTATGTTGGAAATATGCCCTAGAGGCAATAATAAATTGATTATTATTATATTTCCTTGTTCATGATAATCGTTTATTATCCATGCTAGAATTGTATTGATAGGAAACTCAGATACATGTGTGGATACATAGACAACACCATGTCCCTAGTAAGCCTCTAGTTGACTAGCTCGTTAATCAATAGATGGTTACGGTTTCCTGACCATGGACATTGGATGTCGTTGATAACGGGATCACATCATTAGGAGAATGATGTGATGGACAAGACCCAATCCTAAGCCTAGCACAAGATCATGTAGTTCGTATGCTAAAGCTTTTCTAATGTCAAGTATCATTTCCTTAGACCATGAGATTGTGCAACTCCCGGATACCGTAGGAGTGCTTTGGGTGTCCCAAACGTCACAACGTAACTGGGTGGCTATAAAGGTACACTACGGGTATCTCTGAAAGTGTCTGTTGGGTTGGCACGAATCGAGATTGGGATTTTGTCACTCCGTGTAAACGGAGAGGTATCTCTGGGCCCACTCGGTAGGACATCATCATAATGTGCACAATGTGACCAAGGGGTTGATCACGGGATGATGTGTTACGGAACGAGTAAAGAGACTTGCCGGTAACGAGATTGAACAAGGTATCGGTATACCGACGATCGAATCTCGGGCAAGTACAATACCGCTAGACAAAGGGAATTGTATACGGGATTGATTGAGTCCTTGACATCGTGGTTCATCCGATGAGATCATCGTGGAACATGTGGGAGCCAACATGGGTATCCAGATCCCGCTGTTGGTTATTGACCGGAGAACGTCTCGGTCATGTCTACATGTCTCCCGAACCCGTAGGGTCTACACACTTAAGGTTCGATGACGCTAGGGTTATAAAGGAAGCTTGTATGTGGTTACCGAATGTTGTTCGGAGTCCCGGATGAGATCCCGGACGTCACGAGGAGTTCCGGAATGGTCCGGAGGTAAAGATTTATATATAGGAAGTCCTGTTTCGGCCATCGGGACAAGTTTTGGGGTCATCGGTATTGTACCGGGACCACCGGAAGGGTCCCGGGGGCCCACCGGGTGGGGCCACCTGCCCCGGGGGGCCACATGGGCTGTAGGGGGTGCGCCTTGGCCTAGATGGGCCAAGGGCACCAGCCCCTATAGGCCCATGCGCCTAGGGTTTCCACCAAGGAGGAGTCCTAGTGGTGGAAGGCACCCCTAGGTGCCTTGGGGGGGAGGAAAACCTCCCCTTGGCCGCCCCCCCCCTAGTAGATCTCATCTACTAGGGCCGGCGCCCCCCCCCCATGGCACCCCTATATATAGTGGGGGGAGAGGAGGGACTTGATACCTGAACATACCTGAGCCCTTGGCGCCTCCCTCTCTCCCGTGACACCTCCTCCTCTCCCGTAGGTGCTTGGCGAAGCCCTGCAGGATTTCCACGCTCCTCCATCACCACCACGCCGTTGTGCTGCTGCTGGATGGAGTCTTCCTCAACCTCTCCCTCTCTCCTTGCTGGATCAAGGCGTGGGAGACATCGTTGAGATGTACGTGTGTTGAACGCGGAGGTGCCGTCCGTTCGGCACTAGGATCATCGGTGATCTGAATCACGACGAGTACGACTCCATCAACCCGTTCACTTGAACGCTTCCGCTTAGCGATCTACAAGGGTATGTAGATGCACTCTCCTTACTACTCGTTGCTGGTCTCTCCATAGATAGATCTTGGTGTTACGTAGGAAAATTTTGAATTTCTGCTACGTTCCCCAACAGTGGCATCATGAGCTAGGTCTATTGCGTAGATTCTTTGCACGAGTAGAACACAAAGTAGTTGTGGGCGTCGATATTGTTCAATATGCTTGCCTTTACTAGTCTTATCTTGATTCGGCGGCATCGTGGGATGAAGCGGCCCGGACCAACCTTATACGTACGCTTATGTGAGACCGGTTCCACCGACAAACATGCACTAGTTGCATAAGGTGGCTGGCGGGTGTCTGTCTCTCCCACTTTAGTCGGATCGGATTCGATGAAAAGGGTCCTTATGAAGGGTAAATAGCAATTGGCATATCACGTTGTGGTTCATGCGTAGGTAAGAAACGTTCTTGCTAGAAACCCATAGCAGCCACGTAAAACATGCAAACAACAATTAGAGGACGTCTAACTTGTTTTTGCAGGGTATGCTATGTGATGTGATATGGCCAAAAAGGATGTGATGAATGATATATGTGATGTATGAGATTGATCATGTTCTTGTAATAGGAATCATGACTTGCATGTCGATGAGTATGGCAACCGGCAGGAGCCATAGGAGTTGTCTTAATTTATTTGTGACCTGCGTGTCAACTTAAACGTCATGTAATTACTTTACTTTATTGCTAACCATTAGCCATAGTAGTAGAAGTAATAGTTGGCGAGGCAACTTCATGAAGACACGATGATGGAGATCATGATGATGGAGATCATGATGATGGAGATCATGGTGTCATGCCGGTGACGATGATGATCATGGAGCCCCGAAGATGGAGATCAAAAGGAGCAAAGTGATGATGGCCATATCATGTCACTATTTGATTGCATGTGATGTTTATCATGTTTATACATCTTATTTGCTTAGAACGACGGTAGTAAATAAGATGATCCCTTACAACAATTTCAAGAAGTGTTCTCCCCTAACTGTGCACCGTTGCGACAGTTCGTGTTTCGAAGCACCACGTGATGATCGGGTGTTAGATTCTAACATTCACATACAACAGGTGTAAGACAGATTTACACACGTGAAACACTTAGGGTTAACTTGACGAGCCTAGCATGTACAGACATGGCCTCGGAACACGGAGACCGAAAGGTCGAACATGAGTCGTATAGAAGATACGATCAACATGAAGATGTTCACCGATGATGACTAGTCCGTCTCATGTGATGATCGGACACGGCCTAGTTTGACTCGGATCATGTAATCACTTAGATGACTAGAGGGATGTCTATCTGAGTTGGAGTTCATAAGATGAACTTAATTATCCTGAACATAGTCAAAAGGTTTTTGCAAATTATGTCGTAGCTCACGCTATAGTTCTACTGTTTAGATATGTTCCTAGAGAAAAATTAGTTGAAAGTTGATAGTAGCAATTATGCGGACTAGGTCCGTAAACTGAGGATTGTCCTCATTGCTTCATAGAAGGCTTATGTCCTTAATGCACCGCTCAGTGTGCTGAACCTCGAACGTTGTCTGTGGTTGTTGCGAACATCTGACATACACGTTTTGATAACTACGTGATAGTTCAGTTAAACGGTTTAGAGTTGAGGCACCAAAGACGTTTTTGAAACATCGCGAAACATATGAGATGTTTTGAGGGCTGAAATTGGGATTTCAGGCTCGTGCCCATGTCAAGAGGTATAAGACCTCCGATGACTTTCTTAACCTACAAACTAAGGAGAAAAGCTCAATTGTTGAGCTTGTGCTCAGATTGTCTGAGTACAACAATCACTTGAATCGAGTGGGAATTGATCTTCCAGATGAAATAGTGATGGTTCTCCGAAGTCATTACCACCAAGCTGCTAGAGCTTCGTGATGAACTATAACATATCAAGGATAGAGATGATCCTTGAGGTATTCGCGTTGTTAGACATCGCGAAAGTAGAAATCAAGAAGGAGCATCAATTGTTGATGGTTGTGAAACCACTAGTTTCAAGAAGGGCAAGGGCAAGAAGGGATACTTCATGAAACGGCAAATCAGCTGCTGCTCTAGTGAAGAAACCCAAGGTAAAACCCAAACCCGAGACTAAGTGCTTCTGTAATAAGGGGAACAACCACTAGAGCAGAATTACCCTAGATACTTGGTAGATAAGAAGGCTGGCAAGGTCGATAGAAGTATATTGGATGTACATTGTGTTAATGTGTACTTTGCTAGTACTCCTAGTAGCACCAGGGTATTAGATACCGGTTCGGTTGCTAAGTGTTAGTAACTCGAAACAAAAGGCTACGGAATAAACGGAGACTAGCTAAAGGTGAGCTGACGATATGTGTTGGAAGTTTTTCCAACGTTGATATGATCAAGCATCACACGCTCCCTCTACCATCGAGATTGGTGTTTGCGTTGAGCATAGACATGATTGGATTATGTCTATCGCAATACGGTTATTCATTTAAGGAGAATAATGGTTACTCTGTTTATTTGAATAATACCTTCAATGGTCTTACACCTAAAATGAATGGTTTATTGAATCTCGATCGTAGTGATACACATGTTCATGCCAAAAGATAGTAATGATAGTACCACCTACTTGTGGCACTGCCACGTAAGTCATATCGGTATAAAACGCATGAAGAAGCTCCATATTGATGGATCTTTGGGCTCACTCGTTTTTGAAAAGTTTGAGACATGCGAACCATGTCTATTGGTGTATATGCATGAAGAAACTCCATGCAAATGGACCGTTTTGACTCACTTGATTTTGAATCACTTGGGACATGCAAATCATACCACATGGGAAAGATGACTGAAAAGCCTCGGTTTCAGTAAAATGGAACAAGATAGCAACTTGTTGGAAGCAACACATTTTGATGTGTGCAGTCCAATGAGTGTTGAGGCATGCAGTGAATATCGTTATGTTCTTACTTCACAGATGATTCGAGTAGATGTTGAGAATATTTTCTTGATGAAACACAAGTCTGAATTATTGAATGGTTCAAGTAATTTCAGAGTGAAGTAGAAGATCATTGTGACAAGAGGATAAAATGTCTATGATATGATCATAGAGATGAATATCTGAGTTACGAGTTTTGGCACACAATTAAGACATTGTGGAAATTGTTTCGCAATTAATACCGCCTGGAACACCATAGTGTGATGGTGTGTCCGAACATCATAGTTGCACCCTATTGGATATGGTGCGTACCATGATGTCTCTTATCGAATTACCACTATTGTTCATGGGTTAGGCATTAGAGACAACCACATTCACTTTAAATAGGGCACCACGTAATTCCGTTGAGATGACACCGGTTTAGAGAAACCTATGCTGTCATTTCTTAAAGGTTTGGGGCTGCGACGCTTATGTGAAAAAGTTTCAGGATTGATAAGCTCGAACCCAAAGCGGATAAAATGCATCTTCATAGGACACCCAAAACAGTTGGGTATACCTCCTAATTCAGATCCGAAAGCAATATGGATTGTTTCTTGAATCGGGTCCTTTCTCGAGGAAAGGTTTCTCTCGAAAGAATTGAGTGGGAGGATGGTGGAGACTTGATGAGGTTATTGAACCATCACTTCAACCAGTGTGTAGCAGGGCACAGGAAGTTGTTCCTGTAGCACCTACACCAATTGAAGTAGAAGCTTATGATAGTGATCATGAAACTTCAGATCAAGTCACTACCAAACCTCGTAGGATGACAAGGATGCGTACTACTTCAGAGTGGTACGTAATCCTGTCTTGAAGGTCATGTTGCTAGACAACAATGAACCTACGAGCTATGGAGAAGCGATGGTGGGCCCAGATTCCGATTAATGGCTTGAGGCCATAAAATCCGAGAGAGGATCCATGTATGAAAACAAAGTGTAGACTTTGGCAGAACGGCTCGATGGTCGTAAGGCTAATGAGTACAGATGGATTTCAAAAGGAAGACGGACAATGATGGTAAATGTCACCATTAAGAAAGCTCGACTTGTCGTTAAGATGTTTTCCGACAAGTTCAAGGAGTTGACTACGATGAGACTTTCTCACTCGTAGCGATGCTAAGAGTCTGTTGGAATTATATTAGCAATTACTGCATTATTTATGAAATCTTGCAGATAGGATGTCAAAACATTGTTTCCTCGACGATTCTCGAGGAAAGGTTGTATGTGATACAACCGGAAGGTTTTGTCTATCATGAAATATGCTAATAAGTATGCAAAGCTCCAGCAATCCTTCTGAGGACTGGAGTGAGCATCTCGGAGTTGGAATGTATGCTTTGATGATGATCAAAGATTTTGGGTGTATACAAAGTTTATGAGAAACTTGTATTTCCAAAGAAGTGAGTGGGAGCACTATAGAATTTCTGATGAGTATATGTTGTTGACATATTAATGATCAGAAATGACGTAGAATTTCTGGAAAGCATATAGGGTTATTTGGAAAGTGTTTTCAATGGAAAACCTGGATTAAGCTACTTGAACATTGAGCATCAAGATCTATAAGGATAGATCAAAACGCTTAATAGTACTTTCAAATGAGCACATGCCTTGACGTGATCTTGAAGGTGTTCAAGATGGATCAGTCAAAGAAGGAGTTCTTGCCTGAGTTGTAAGGTATGAAGTTAAGACTTAAAGCTCGACCATGGCAGAATAGAGAGAAAGGAACGAAGGTCGTCCCCTATGCTTAAGACATAGGCTCTACAGTATGCTATGCTGTGTACCGCACCTGAAGTGTGCTTTACCATGAGTCAGTCAAGGGGTACAAGAGTGATCCAAGAATGGATCACAGCACAGCGGTCAAAGTTATCCTTAGTAACTAGTGGACTAAGGAATTTTCTCGATTATGGAGGTGGTAAAGGGGTTCGTCGTAAAGGGTTACGTCGATGCAAGCTTAACACCTATCCGGATAGCTCTGAGTAGAGATACCGGATACGTATAATGGAGCAACAATTTAGAATAGCTCCAAGTAGAACAGTTATTTGGAATAGCTCCAAATAGAACGTGGTAGCTGCATCTAGGAGATGACATAGAGATTTGTAAAGCACACACGGATCTGAAAGGTTCAGACCCGTTGACTATAACCTCTCTCACAAGCATAACATGATCAAACCCAGAACTCGTCGAGTGTTAATCACATGGTAAATGTGAACTAGATTATTGACTCTAGTAAACTCTTTGTGTGTTAGTCACATGGGGATGTGACCTTGAGTGTTAATCACATATCGATGTGAACTAGATTATTGACTCTAGTGCAAGTGGGAGATTGTTGGAAATATGCCCTAGAGGCAATAATAAATTGATTATTATTATATTTCCTTGTTCATGATAATCGTTTATTATCCATGCTAGAATTGTATTGATAGGAAACTCAGATACATGTGTGGATACATAGACAACACCATGTCCCTAGTAAGCCTCTAGTTGACTAGCTCGTTAATCAATAGATGGTTACGGTTTCCTGACCATGGACATTGGATGTCGTTGATAACGGGATCACATCATTAGGAGAATGATGTGATGGACAAGACCCAATCCTAAGCCTAGCACAAGATCATGTAGTTCGTATGCTAAAGCTTTTCTAATGTCAAGTATCATTTCCTTAGACCATGAGATTGTGCAACTCCCGGATACCATAGGAGTGCTTTGGGTGTGCCAAACGTCACAACGTAACTGGGTGGCTATAAAGGTACACTACGGGTATCTCTGAAAGTGTCTGTTGGGTTGGCACGAATCGAGATTGGGATTTTGTCACTCCGTGTAAACGGAGAGGTATCTCTGGGCCCACTTGGTAGGACATCATCATAATGTGCACAATGTGACCAAGGGGTTGATCACGGGATGATGTGTTACGGAACGAGTAAAGAGACTTGCCGGTAATGAGATTGAACAAGGTATCGGTATACCGACGATCGAATCTCAGGCAAGTACAATACCGCTAGACAAAGGGAATTGTATACAGGATTGATTGAGTCCTTGACATCGTGGTTCATCCGATGAGATCATCGTGGAACATGTGGGAGCCAACATGGGTATCCAGATCCCGCTGTTGGTTATTGACCGGAGAACGTCTCGGTCATGTCTACATGTCTCCCGAACCCGTAGGGTCTACACACTTAAGGTTCGATGACGCTAGGGTTATAAAGGAAGCTTGTATGTGGTTACCAAATGTTGTTCGGAGTCCCGGATGAGATCCCGGACGTCACGAGGAGTTCCGGAATGGTCCGGAGGTAAAGATTTATATATAGGAAGTCCTGTTTCGGCCATCGGGACAAGTTTCGGGGTCATCGGTATTGTACCGGGACCACCGGAAGGGTCCCGGGGGCCCACCGGGTGGGGCCACCTGCCCCGGGGGGCCACATGGGCTGTAGGGGGTGCGCCTTGGCCTAGATGGGCCAAGGGCACCAGCCCCTATAGGCCCATGCGCCTAGGGTTTCCACCAAGGAGGAGTCCTAGTGGTGGAAGGCACCCCTAGGTGCCTTGGGGGGGAGGAAAACCTCCCCTTGGCCGCCGCCCCCCCTAGTAGATCTCATCTACTAGGGCCGGCGCCCCCCCCATGGCACCCCTATATATAGTGGGGGGAGAGGAGGGACTTGATACCTGAACATACCTGAGCCCTTGGCGCCTCCCTCCCTCCCGTGACACCTCCTCCTCTCCCGTAGGTGCTTGGCGAAGCCCTGCAGGATTGCCACGCTCCTCCATCACCACCACGCCGTTGTGCTACTGCTGGATGGAGTCTTCCTCAACCTCTCCCTCTCTCCTTGCTGGATCAAGGCGTGGGAGACATCGTCGAGCTGTACGTGTGTTGAACGCGGAGGTGCCCTCCGTTCGGCACTAGGATCATCGGTGATCTGAATCACGACGAGTACGACTCCATCAACCCCGTTCACTTGAACGCTTACGCTTAGCGATCTACAAGGGTATGTAGATGCACTCTCCTTACTACTCGTTGCTGGTCTCTCCATAGATAGATCTTGGTGTTACGTAGGAAAATTTTGAATTTCTGCTACGTTCCCCAACATTGTAGTCGTACCGACACGGCAACCAGTTGGTCAGTGTGTCCGTTCTTCAATGAATGATGTGAATTGCCTTGCAGCCACGTCGTTGTCGGAGCCATTAAGTGTCGTCCAACCCTCAACCAACTTCCCGAGCAAGCTGGTCATGCCGGAGGCAAACTGCCCAACTAGATGCTCAACAGGTGCCCTCGCCTGAGCACAAAAAATAGAAAAGTAGCAAAAACCAAAGATATTAGAGTCACATGCGTGAGAACAAAAAAAACCAAAACAACCATTAGATATATATCAAAAATGCAAAAGAGAAAACACAATTTCCAGAAAACAAAATGAACATCCTTGATTACCTCAGTAGGACAAGATGGAGCTGAATGCACATCCATCCACTTGCCAAAGTTTTGTGGCCCACCAAACACACTGTAGTCTATAGCATTCTTGGCCATCAGCTATAAACTAGCAAAAAACAGCTAATATGTGTGAGAGAAATAAGGTGCGGTGACTAACAGTTCATGTATTGCAAAAAATAGGAAAATAAAAAGGACTTTCGACACGGATGGTGAAGTTGCCATATGTGGTCAGACATGGTTGCCATGTGCTGACAGCCATGCCCGCCAAAGGTATTTATCTGTTGATAGTCATACATGATTGCCATACGGGGATGTTTTTCACATGTTATACAACATTCAAAATTGAAGAATGTCGTACAAGAGAGAAGGCAAAACTAACCTGCAGTTTTCCATATTTCGTATCGGTTATCTTGTATGCGGCAAGCACAGCCTTGACAGCAGCGTCCGTCCACGCAGAGACAACAAACTTATGTGCAGGCGGTAGGCCTCCTATCCCGGTAAAGTCAAGGTGGACAGATCAAGAGCATCGACATACATGAGCTGGTATACACAATAAAAAAGGAACCTATGTCATTTTCAAACATGCTATAGTGAAAAAAGAAGATTATGTAGTTTTCTTCAGTCATCAAGTTGAAGAGAATGGAGATAAAAGGATTTGCCATCTATCTATGTTGGTTGCCATCATGATTGTGTGGCAGTTGCCATCTGGTTATACTGGTAGTTGCCATGCAGATTGTATAAGAGATAATGGATGTATGAAATAAAACATTTTTTGTGTTGTCGAAAAATGATGGTACACACAATAAAAAAGGAAGCTATGTGAGTTGCAATCATGCTATGGTGAAAAGGAAGCATGATGGTTGCCATCTTGAGTCATCAAGTTGAAGAGAATGAAAGAAAAAGATTTGCCATCTATCTATGTTATTTGCCATCATGCTTTGTTGACAGTTGCCATCTTATTATGATGGTAGCTGCCACCACCTTAGCATCATGGTTGCCATACAGATTGTAGAAAAAAGATTGAATGTATGAAATGAACACTTTATTGTGTTGTTGAAAATATTTTTGCCTTGTAGGCAGCAACAACAGTTGCCATGGATTAAACAAAAGTCACTTTCACATGTAAAAGGATTCACATAAAAAATGAAACAAAAGGGTTCTCGTGCACAATCTTGTACGGTTGCCATGCACGATCTTGTATGGTTCACACTTATCAACCGCTGTAATGTTGATTTAGGAAAAATCATTGAACCGTGATAAGAGTATTTGCAAAAGAGTGAGGAAAAAATACCATTAGGTGCAAGCGACAACCCATCTGGTACATCTTGGTTGAGAATGCATCATGCAGGAAGTCAGCGATGAATTTACACCAATTCATTTTCTTCACGTCTTTCAGCTTCGCCTGCATAACATAGCAATTCAAGACAACAAAAGTTGCTGCATCAGCATTCAAATGAAAACATCAAAAAACTGGCAGTGACTAGCTTACAGATGACATCAGAATGAAAAAGAATTGAAGGGAACAAAGAAGTTGAGAAAGAGCATTCACCAGGATGGGGAAGCACTTGTTGCTTGGGCGAAGAGGCGTGGTAGGCGCAAAGACAGCTGAGATCAAGTACATGAGCAGCTTCATCTTAAATACCTCGCCATGGGTTGTCATGCCCTCCAACGAAGTTGCCAGCGCAGTCGTATTCGGCATGGTTGACATCCCAGGAAACAAACGGGGGAACAGGTCTTCCTCAATCTTATTTTTCACCTCATGTGGGACTTTGATTTTTCCACGGGGCACACCCAAAGTGCAGAACACCGAATCCTCATCCAAAGGCAGTCTTCCCCGTCCCGAAATCGCAAATTCTCTGGAAGTAGGATCATAAATCACATCGAGCCAGTTGCATACAACGTTCACTAAGTTCTTGCAGCGAACATCCATCAGAGCCTGCATCCCCATGGCACCGACAGCTCCCTTCTGCTCATCAATGAATCCTTCATTCAAAATGGTCAGGCGTTCTTGCGAAGCCCTATTGCGATGACGTTTCTTCTTCTGCATAACAGCAAAAGGATCATTTGTTGCCATGTTCAATGTCATGAAAAATTCAGTTCTAACCGAAGATTGAAAACACAATGTGACATTGAAAACACATGGGGGGGTGGAAAGTTACCTCTTCGCCATCTTTTGCCTGACCAGTCAGGTGATTCTGTTGCGGTGCATTCATGAAGTCATCATCATCATGTTGATGGTCGCCACGAGCCATTGTGCTGCAACAAGAACAAAACACACATTATGCTGAAATGAAAACAGAGCCGAAGGATACCGATAGAAATGCATAAAGTAAAATATTCATTGGATATCATCGCTGAAGAAAAATAAAAACTCCATGGCTGCCCAAAGTTTAAACATCTGAAGAGGCCAGTAATTGCCATGTGCTGAACATGCACAAAAAGGCAGAAAATAGTCAAATGGAAGAACAACTGCAGAAACATGGCAACTGCACATGTACGTGTTTCTCAAGGGAGCACTTGCCAGCTAGCACAGTCTACTTGCCATGTTGGCTCCAATTAAAGTGGCAAATGAGGCAGAACATTTGAACACCCACTCCCACTAGGATTTTCCAACATGAGATGTGGCAACTAACACATTGGCTTCATAAAAAAAATGTACAGGACACATCTTCTATGTTCGAGTTGCCATGTTAAACACAAGGCACTCAAAAAAAGGGCACACAACTTCCACTGCACAGCATGTGTTAAGGCCACTCACTCCCTGGCATCACATAAAAATGAGTTGCCATGTATTCACAAGTAGCAAATGTACAATGACCAAAGTTGTCATGTCAAACACAAGGCATTTGAAAAAAAGGCAGACAACTTCCTCTACACAACATGTAATGTGGCAACTCACTCACTGGCCTCACACAAAAATGAGTTGCCATGTATTCACAAGCAGCAACTGTACTATGTTCAAAGTTGCCATGTCAAACACAAGGCATATGAAAAAAAAGGCAGACAACTTCCACTACACAGCAATTAATGTGGCAACTCACTCATTGGCCTCATACAAAAATGAGTTGCCATGTAATGCAGTCAAGAAACATTGAGGTATCACAAGCCAGCATAGCACGCGCAAACTGAGTACTGGATATGGCATGGCAACAGACATAGTGTGCTCACAAGAATGAGTTTCCACATGGAAAGCGTAATCGTGGCAAAACTGACACGATTATTCAGGAAAGTAGTCATATCAGTGATGATAGTGTCATGGCAACGAACATAGTGTGCTCACAAAATATTAGTTGCCACATGTAAAGAATATTCGTGGCAACTGACACACTTGATCATGAAATTAGTCGCCATCGGTGCTGAAAGTGGCATGGCAACAGCATAATGTGTTCAAAAAATTAGTTGCCACATGGTAAGCATATTCATGGCAATTGACACAGCTGATCAGGAAATTAGTTGCCATCAGTGATGACAGATGTTGAAAATACCATGGCTGCCATTATCCTACGCTTTGAAATGCAACTACCTAGATCTAGGGTTCATTCGCAACTATCATACCGTCAAATTTAACAAATGCAATACTCACTACACTGATGACCAGAGCATTTGGGCAAATCATATCTATCATCTGGAAAAATCGCCCGCTCAATCGCAAGGCAGACAACGAATTAGGCTACGGGACAGGGACGGGGACAGATTTGGCCCATACCGGCATGACTGCCGCCGCGGCGGCAACAAAACTGCGCAATGCCGCCCTAGATGGCAAGCACACGACTCCACCGCCGACGAGGACGCCGGAGCACCGTGAATCGACCGGTATCTCGAGGAAACTCGAGCGGAAATTGAGCATAAAGGAAGGAGGGCGCAAAATCGCAGGCAGGAAATGTGAGCACGGGAGGGAGCCTTACGTTCAATCTACGCCTCTCCGACGACGACACTCCGGTCCGGCGAGCCCCACCAATGGCAGCGAATGCGATCGAGTCTTCCGCCGCCGCCGCCGCCGCCTTCTCTTCTCGGTTTCTCCTCGCAATGGACTGCAACTGATGTGAAGGGGTGGTTTGGGAGTAATGAATGGGGAGGGGAGTAAACTAAACCGCGGGTGCAGAGGGAAGTGGCGAGACGTGGAAGATGGCAACCGACGACCTACGTGGCGTGCGGGTGCGATGGCAGTTCCACCGCACGCCCGGACTCGCAACCGCTGACTTCGGAATGAAACGGCGTGCGGGCGAACTCTCTTACACGCCACACAATCGACTTGTCCTACGTGGCATACAAAATCACCAGCTTCGTGCCAAGATTCGTGCAAAAAGAAATCGACGGCGATCGACGCATGTGCGCGAGTTGGCTAACCCCCACACGTTTGGGCATTAGTGTTTTCGTTATCTTTAGATGCCCGTAACAGCCAGCGCACCAACAAGAAAAAATATCGACGACCTTCTAACCCAATCATGCATATCAAAACTGGTCAAAACAATGTGCGCATAATATGAAAACCCATCCGTTTCGAAAAAAAATTTATATTTAAATCCGTTTCGAAAAATAATATGAAAACCCACCAACCGGTAAATCCGGTCAAACCAATCAATATATCACGTGGCCACATCATCATGCAAACTGGCCTGAGAGTGAACCAGCCCACGGAAAATTGCTACATGCACCCGAAGAGCGTCCCCAGTGGCAGATCCATATCCCCCACTAATTGCACGCGGCAACACTTAATTAATCGATTCAGACTGCAAAAAACTCCAAAAAAAACACAGAAGAGAAACTTGACTGGAAATATAAAATCTAGGAATATGTACCTAAGAAAATGTACATAAATGCATGAAAGTTGACAAAAAAGGCATCAACGCAGGCTATGTATGTTGTAATCCAAGATATGATGTGATTTGTGTAACGTATTCTTCAGCAAGCTTCTCTCCGTCGAGGGACGATTGCATTTTAAATAATTTCTTCATTTCGGATATTCTCCTTTGCTTCTGCAAATTCTGCCCGTAAAACTCAATCTTTTCATGAATGACAGAGTGGCCAATTCTAGAATAAAAAAAGCTTCGACACTTGTGTATGGAGAATGCTTATTTCCATTGGCCTACATAATGATGGTGCATAATGTGAGACAATAGGTTTTGGGGGGAACCGGCACAACCCTTTAGGGGTGGCCTATCACACACACACACACACACACACACACACACACACACACACATATATACAGAGACGGTCTATTCTACTAATATTAGCAGAATAACTATTCTGCACACCACTTTCGCATTGCACGTTGAACGCAAGTGCACGTCATTCTTTGAACCAAGTGTGCTGCAGCACTCACACGACTGAACTTCTCGTCGAAAAAACTGCACGCGTTATTTTTTCGGTACTGTTTTCGCTCTAATTTTTTAACCGTTTATTGAAATGAGACGTGTAATATACCGTTCAAAAGCTATAGATTAGGCGCAATTTTAACATGTTGAACACTTTTCGAGATTCCACACAGTTTAAGAGCAGTTTTAAAAATGATGCGGCCCATGACGAGTGGCAGCGAGGGTTTTTTTTGTGATTTCTTTTAAACCGCTCGTCGGAATGAAGCAAACGATACACCGTTGGATAGATATCGTCGAGGCGCATCGTTTTCATATATAAATTTTTCTCTAGTTCCTTACGGTTTAAGAGCAGTTTCAAATTTACTAAATCGCGGAATTCTGTTTTTCAATTTTTTTCAAATTTTTGGTACTGTTTTCGCTCCAGTTTTTGAACTGTTTGTCGAAACGAGGCGTGTGACACGCCGTTGGAAAGCTACGAACGAGGCGCAACTTTCATATGTTGAAATATTTTTGAAATTCTTTACGGTTTTAAGTTAATTTTGAAAATCGTGCGGCTGATGACGAGAGGCAGCGGCCGTTTTTCATGAAATTTTTACAAACTGCTGGATGAAATGACTTAAATTATACGCTGTTGGAAAGATATCGATGAGGCACTACTTTTTCATGTAGAACACTCTCTTTGATTCCTTACATTTTAAGAGCAGTTTTGATTTTAACGAAATGCGTACACTTTGTTTTTTCATGACACCAAAATTGTGGGATGTACTGCATCAGACAGAATACCACACTGCTTCAGACTGAAAACCGCACTGCAATGTCTACAAGGAACTGCATTAATCATTTTTTCACTAATATTTCTCTTTTGTAATTTCATCTCAAACTCGAGGCGGAGTGTAGTGACCTGCACGCAACGACGAAATGCACTGCAACTTCTGATGCATTGTACTTTTTTTTGAACACACGACCCTGTAGGAACGAGTACAGTTTAATTTTTTTGGAGAAGTGGACCACGGCCTTAATCGAAGCGAGTTGCATGGTTTTTCTTCTTGTTTTCAGAAAACGTATAAAGGCATTTCTAGACTACACGGTTGAGGACAATGAACTGTATGTTTTTTCTGTTTCCAATAATCCTTTTTTACTAGCGATACCAGCCTGCATGAACGGGTAAGTGTACTACCAATTTTTGGCATATAGAACCACACATATTTTTATAAAGCGAATCACAAAGTTTTTAACAATGAACTACAATAGTTTGAAAAAATGTACTTCTTTAATTCACCGAGCCCACTGCTTTTACAAAGAAAAGATTTTATAAACTAAATAATCCACACAAATAGTATTTTTTCTTTCTCCACATACATAGCAATAATGCAAATTCTTTACATTGCCGAACATCACGCACTCGCCGGATGTACACGCGCTGTACTGCACGGATGTGCCAGCGGACTGCACCGAGGGAGGCTTGCTGTCCAAACTGCAGGACCAGTGAAACAACAACAAAAAATGCACACTGCATCTAACCGCACAGTACAGTACCGATGTGTTAGCAGAATAAAATTCACAATAGGGGCGGAACAGATTGAACCAACTGCATGGCCACACGCACCAAACCGCATCGCGTGCCCTAGCGCACTACAAGATCGAACCTACTGCACCGCCACATGCACCAAACCGCATCGCTTGCCGTAGTGCACTGCATGATCGAACCAACTGCACGGCCACACGCACCAAACCATATCGCTTGCCCTAGCGCACTGCAAGCCCGGGACGCCTGGACTACAAGGGAAGGAGGGGCAGCTCATCGGGAAGACATGGAGGATCTCGCCGATGATGCAGAAAGAGCCCGCTATACTGCATCAACCGTCGGAGACAACTTTTGGACAACAACAGGGGATGGTTTGCGGTGTTGGCCATGGACCGGGGGGAGGGGATGTGAGGAGAGAGGGGACAGATGGAGACGAGGAGGACTGCACGGTGTGGAATGGGCGTGCTGCTGCACCCACACAGTGGACTGCACGGTGCCGCCACCGGTGGCTTGATGAAGCAGACCACAGGAGGCCCAAAGAGGATGGTGGGGCAGTTGTGGGCGCAGCAGTCGGCGAGTACAGAGAAGGGAGAAGGCCATGGGAGCCCGACAGCCATCCCGTGGTAGCCATCGCATGGACGGGGAGGCCGGATCCGGTGGCAGGGCGCCGGAGGGAGGGGGACGGGGGCTGCCAGATCTAGCGGACGAGGTTGGCGGAGGGGAAGGGGAGGGCGGCAGAGACCGTCCCTGCCTCAGAGGGAGCGTCAAACAGAAGTCCACGGGGGGTTGCCGGATCTGGCAACCAGAAGGAGGTGGGGCCATGGCCGGTCCTGGTCGGCCTCGACGCCCGGTGACCTCGGCACGGTGGAGGAAGGCAGGAGGGGCGCCAATGCTTGTTGGGTAGTGTGGCTGCCCGGCTGGAAGGCGGCGGGATAGCGCCGGTTTAGGATGGCGCGGATCCAAGGGCATCTGGGCGTTGGAGGTGGGTGGCGCGGGATGGGTGGTG